>NC_089534.1:29709313-29949313 GCF_963924715.1 Thunnus thynnus
GTGGTCGATGTGTGTGTCTACTGTAAAAAAAAAATAAAAAAATCCAAAACCTGCCAGTGACATCATGTTTTCATACACATTTGAAAACTATCTAACTGTCATCTTTACTTCCATTGCTTTGAGAGGATGTGCTTAAATGAATACATTAGCCTTTAAAAGGCATTATATGTATTTATAGAATCAGTTGATATGCTCAACCAGTGTATACACAGGTGACTGAATGTATGTGAGCAGCAAGGGATATAGTTGGTTTGTTTTGACCTCCTCCCACACATTCTGATCCTCAGTCTGTTCTAATCTGTATGACAGCTGGTTCAATACTGGGAAACAGAGAAGAGAAATGCCTTAACAATCTTCAGTATGTTTAATAAGTACAGCCATGCTCTACATGGATATAAAGTCTTTTTGTCTGTTTGGCTGCTTATGAAGACTAGAAATGTATGTATAAGTGCTTCCAAAACTAAATGGAGGAAGACAGAAAAGCCTAGTTACAAAACTGACAACAGCTTCAAATCAATGTTAACTTAACTGAATTGTATAAGTTCAAGCACCTGCCATTTGTATCTGTATGAGAATGTGAATTGATTTTGAATTATGACATTGAACCCCAACTCTAACCGTACATTGAAAATGTATCTGAAACAGCTGCAGCACGGAATATGTATTTATTTGCCTAATATCTGCTAATATATAGCCACTGTAACTTGTCTCATGCCTGTCAAATTTCTTACATGTGATTAACAATGGTGTCTATGAATGTTG
Organism: Thunnus thynnus; assembly: GCF_963924715.1. Classification (NCBI taxonomy): domain Eukaryota; kingdom Metazoa; phylum Chordata; class Actinopteri; order Scombriformes; family Scombridae; genus Thunnus; species Thunnus thynnus. Next base: position 29,710,076 of record NC_089534.1, read on the forward strand.
ATCACACAGGATTGACTATCTGTCTCTAATGTCAACATCATGTCAGCACAACATCAGCTGATGGAGTCATCATTCATCATATTATCTACCTAAGACCCTTATATTTGTTTATCAACAGTTTATCTGAAGATAATCTTCATCTCTGCACATTCTTTAAACTTGTGTAAACACATACAGTATCTGTAAGTTCCATGGATTCTCTCCATGTTATCTGTAATAGTATTGGAACTGAACTTATTTAAGCTTCTAAATACCTGTGAATCTGACTTGATAACAGTCCACCCATGGTACTTTCAGTCCTCATGTGGAGCAACTGGTTCAGAAAATACAGACAGCGAAATGGGTTTCGAGTTATATTTGGGGACTAAAAACAATAAAATCTTGATGCAATCAGCCATCCTGTGTATGGAGATATCCTGTCTAGCACTCAGCTCATTCCACTCTATAAAACAACTTTGGGCCCTATTTTCGCTGAGGCATTACAACCAGCGCAAGCAACACTATGCCACTGGTATTTTCCTGACCTTAAAACTGGCTTTGCCCATTTTTGTAGTATTTTAATGACCAGTGCAGAGTGCATGGTACACAGGTGGGAGGGGAAGCACAGACAGCTGGGAGGTTCACTCAAATGCAGCAGTGCAAACCCAATTATTTTATCTTGGTGGAAATTTGATCTCAGATGTTGCACTTAAAACAGCTCAAGCCAAAATTAAACTTTCCATGTCTGTGAGTATGTGAGGGTCTGCTAGGGTCTGCGTGATGTAAATTTTGTCATCAGAAGGTGTACGCGTAGGCTCTGTGTGGACATCCGTGTACCTCAAATTTGTTGTGACCGCGCGATCTTGTCACAACACACCACATATTTACAACCCTACTTTGCAAACAGGAAGAAGTGGAACTGTGGTGCTGATTCTAGGATGCAATTCTAGGGAATTGTGGTTTTTCAAAAATATTAGTGTTTTTCCTAGAATTAGAAGTTGTAAATACTGAATTGAGAGTACAAAAAAATATTTACCCATATTTTACCCATATCTGACAGCGCCCCCAGTTGTTGACTATACTCACATGATAGCTTAAGTCAAGAGCTCTCTATAACAGTTGGTTCCATGTCTGCAGCCCCTTTTGTTGCTGAATTGTAAGCCTTCAAACATGCACCGAGGTCAAGGTTCAAAGGTCAGTATTTCAAAGCAGGAGGCATGTAGAGTCTTCATATTTACATATCTTTTACATAGATATTTACCTATCTCCAGGTAAAAACCTTTCCATTGATGTATTTGGTTTAGCTCTATGACAAAGTTTTAATTTTTTCATTTCATGGACACAAGACATCCCAGATACTTTCAGAAAGCACTTTGTTTGCTTTTTGTTTGTTTGTTTGTTTGTTTTTTAAGCTATTCAGCGAAGTTTCAGGAACAGGACCACACCTCAATTACGCCACTACCGGCATTCCTATAAATACCACCTAACCCTCTCCGCTTCTTCCGCTCTCGTATTATGCGCTTACATGCACCGGGTTGCAAGTTACCAATACAACTAATCTAATGTCCCTTCAGTATGGTCTGCTGTTATGTGCACGGGTTGCCAAATACTACTATAACTACTCTAACATTATATCAGTAACATATATTGTTATGTGCAATGGGTTGCAAGTTACTAATACTAAATCAAACGTCACTTCGGTAATGTCTGTTGTTGCAAGTTACTAATACAACTCAACTAATGCCATTTCAGTAACGTCTGCTGTTACATGCATCAGGTTGCAAGCTACTAATACAACTTATGTAACGTCACTTCAGTAACGTCTGCTGTTATGTGCACTGGTCTACAAACTCCTAATATAACTGACATCTCTTCAGTAACACCTGCTGTTACGTGCACCGGTTTACAAGCTACTGTTACAACTAATCTAACATCACTTCAGTAACACCTATTGTTATGTGCACCGGGTTGCAAGTTACCAATAGTAAATCAAACATCACGTCGGTAACGTCTGTCATTGCATGCACCAGGTTGCAAGTTAATAATGCAACTAATTCAATTGTCACTTCAGTAACGTCTACTGTTACGTGCACCGGTCTGCAAGCTACTGATACAACTAATCTAACGTCACTTCAGTAACATCTGCTGTTACGTGCACTGGGTTGCCAAATACTACAACAACTACCGCGGCAAACTCGAGTTGGAGCATCTGGCACCGGGATGCCAGCACCCTCAGCCATCCAGATGCAGCAATCTGAACAGCCAGCCTTATCAGGGAATCCTGGCACCGGGATGCCAGCGCCCCCCACCATCCAGCAGCGTCAATCTCAAAAGCCAGCCTTATCAGGGGAACCTGGCACCGGGATGCCAGCACCCCCTGCCACCCACTTCCAGCAACCTCTGCAGCCAGCTTTAATCGGGGCGTCCGGCACCAAGTTGTCAGCGCCCCCTGCCGCCCACTCCCAGCAACCACAGCAGAAATGCCCAGACAACACCAGCTCTATAAAGGTGCTGTCCTTTCTGCCAGTTTTTGGGGGTTTCCATGGTAGATGATGATTCCCCTCCAAATGGCCAACCAAGATCACGCAGTTGCAGGAAATTCTCTAAAACGTCTCCAGTTGTTCATGAGATCTATCCAGCGTCATTGCTTCACAACATATACAGCATAACCTACCCATTGTTCGATCTCATTACCGGGATGGCCATCAAAACACATACCATCCATGTTTACCCGAGCGGCATCAACTTCTTCTCTAATCTCCTAACGGACAGCCGTGCCCGGTCTCCAACCATTCTCATTTAATTTCACTCTTCATAGAACTTTTACACCAAGAGTGAGCTAAAAATTCTCGCCGCCTTCCTCTTACTGCCGACTTGCTGTCAGTCAGCATTCACACTATGCTCCAGATATCACATTCCTCACGTTGCTCGTAATTTAGAAGTCACATTCTCATTTGCATTCTTCGGTTAGCTCATATGCTCCGAATTCACTGCCTCAACTCTTCACTCGACTACTCAAATCGAACCAAAACAGATCAATCCGGTCAGCCATCCTTCCGAGACCAATGCATTACTTGCAATTCCCATTCATTTCGACGGACACTCCTTTAAGACCAGAGCCACTACTTTCAGCCTTCATACAATTCATGGGCCATCTTTCCTCCCGAACGTATCATCGCTACATCTATCTCAGATTGGCTCAACCTTATCTTAAGTAACTGGAGGTTTTTGGGGGTCCGTTGTTGCCCGGGTGCTGCGGCGGATTCCCCGTTAGCTTCCCCACAATGCAGTCAGCAACTGAAAGAACTATGCACATTAATTGTTTTCCTCAATAAATCATCCAAACGCATTTCGTTGATGTGTGGTCCTTGCTAGTGAATTGAAGCTATTCAGCGAAGTTTCAGGAGCAGGACCACGCCTCAATTATGCCACTACCGGCATTCCTATAAATACCACCTAACCCTCTCCGCTTCTTCCGCTCTCGTATTCTGTGTCCCTCCCTCCTACCCTATTTCTCTCTTCCTGTTTCTTCATGATTCTTCCTCTCCTTTGTAGGGTCCTGAGGGGGTCCGCTGTTGCCCTGGTGCTGCAGCGGATTCCCCGTAAGCTTCCCCACAATGCAGTCAGCAACTGAAAGAACTATGCACATTAATTGTTTTCCTCAATAAATCATCCAAACGCATCTTGTTGATGGTGTGGTCCTTGCTAGTGAATCTTTTTTTAGCGGAAATAGTAACCAAACTAAGTCACCTTCAGAGATTACAATACTGCTGACAATCTAGGGCTTTACTACAGGCTCAGAGGAAAGAAGTGCTTGGATTAGGGTTAGGTTTAGGGTTAGGGCTGAAAAGACCAACCCATTCTCATTCATGCATATGCTACTATTTACACAACCCTGGAGATGTTTTGTATCTTTTCAATTCTTGGTTTCGGGATTTTATATCAGCATGACAGCCGATTCAATCAGATTCAGATTCAGTTTATATGGCCATGGTAGAAGATTTGATGCACACACATACACACACACACACACACACACACACACACACACGTTGGAGTGCTTTATTGGATGACGTGGCTCAATATTCATTGAGGAAGACTATGTTTTAAGAAAGATGATTTCATATGAAATATCCTCAGCCACATGTTCTTGGAAATATAAAATTAAATGAGCAACTTCACATTTTACAATTACAGGCTATAAAACACCTTTTCTTAACAGAGATAGTGGCGTTTGGATTTGGGTTGCAGTGGATAGCAGCAATTTGAAATGGAATGTGGCCCACTGATGACAAAACAGTAATTGAATGCGCCACATTCACCCACAACACAATACACTTTTGTAGTCTACCAAAATCAAAAACTGACAAAAAAAAATTTATTTCTCAGAATTGAAGGAGAAATAATTTAAACCGATGGCCTTAACGTTACCTATTGTATTGCTTAGTTATCAAGAACACTTTTGTGTTTTTGTGTTGAGAAATGTTAAAGACATCATTAAAAGAAAACCTTAACACTTTGACAATGAGGAAAATACTTCTTGGTGGGTCCTCTGTCAGCCAATCGCAAAGCTTCATATTCTGGATTTCAAATTCAGTTCATCCCTGGGGTGCTCTAAAATCTATGTTTTTTATTGAAAGAACATCATCAAACAGTTACATAAAATAATAAATAACATAACAGCTCAGATAACCACACAACACAATGATTCAAACAACATGCAACTACATGGTTTCAGCAATTACAGCATCCACAACAACCACCATAGCAACAATAGAAAGCCTACAACGATCTTCATAATAACTGACAAACCAAACATAATACACTGAATGAAAATAAAATGCACATTTCTTGCTAGAAATGTTATCAAAATGTATTTCAATGCTGAAACTATGTTAAAATATTTTATTTCCACTGAGAATAAAAAAAATGTCAGCCATTTTGTTTGTTTGAGCAGACAGAAACTTGGCAGTCATGTGACATGGATGAAGGCCAATAGAAAAGAATAGGCCAGTCATGTGACATGGATAAAGGCCAATAGAAAAGAATAGGCCAAAAATCATAGGCAGCTCACAGTTTTGGAGCTGAAACGTTTTGCGCTGTGGGCCAGTGCAGCGCACACATACACATTTTTTTTCCCCTTTTCACCCCCCTCCCATGGGGGGTGGTGGTGTGTCTTCCTCAAGCTTGGGTCCTCTACCAGAGGCCTGGGAGTTTGAGGGTTCTGCGCAGTATCTTACTTGTTCCTAGGACTGCGCTCTTCTGGACATAGACCTCAGATGTTGTACATGGAATCTGCTGGAGCCACTTTCCCAGTTTGTGGGTCACAGCCCCCAGTGCTCCCATTACCACTGGCACCACTGTTGCCTTCACTCCCCACATCTTTTCTAGCTCCTCTTTCAGCCCTTGATATTTTTCGATCTTCTCATGTTCCTTCTTGATGTTGCTGTCGCTTGGGATTGCTACGTCTATCACTACTGCCTTCTTCTGTTGTTTGTCAATCAATATGATGTCCGGTTGGTTAGCCAGCATTCTTGATCTGGAAGTCCCACAGGATCTTGGCTTGGTCATTCTCAACCTCCTTAGGAGGTGTTTTCCATTGTGACCTTGGGACTTCCAGCCCATACTCAGTGCAGATATTCCTGTACACTATGCCAGCCACTTGGTTATGGCGTTCCATGTACGCTGTTCCTGCCTGCATCTTACACCCTGCTATTATGTGCTGAACTGTCTCAGGAGTATCTTTGCACAGCCTGCACCTAGGGTCCTGTCTGGTGTGGTATATTTCCAAGCATTCCAGTATCCATGTGTGTGGCATTGAGTCATAGGCTTTCTTGTAGTCAATCCAGGTGGTGCACAGGTTGGTCTGCCTGGTCTTGCAGTCTTGGGTGACTGCTCTATCAACCAGTAGCTGGTGCTTAGCACCCCTGGTTTTGCTACCAATTCCTTTCTGGGCCCTGCTCATGTATCGGGCCAAGTGCCTATTCATCTTAGCTGCTATGATGCCTGACAGGAGCTTCCATGTTGTACATTGGCCGGTAGTTGGATGGGATCATGCCCTTCTGGGGGTCCTTCATGATCAGGACTGTCCACCCTTGGGTTAACCATTCTGGGTGTGTCCCATCCATCAGCAGCTGGTTCATTTGTGCTGCCAGGCATTCATGGAGTGCAGTCAATTTCTTTAGCCAGTAGGTGTGGATCATGTCCGGGCCCAGTGCTGTCCAGCTCTTCATACCTGACACTCGTTCTTGGATGTCTGCCATTGTAATGGTCACTGGATCTTGTTCTGGGAGATTGCTGTGGTCTGCTCTTAGATCCACTAGCCACTGAGCATTGGTGTTATGTGATGTCTCCTTCTCCCATATGTTCTTCCAGTATTGTTCAGTCTCATCTCTGGGAGGATCTGTTCTCATGTTATTACCTTGCACTGAGAGGACACTTTGGATGGTTCGGGGAGAACATCCTATTTATTCTCCTGGCTTCTGCTTCTCCTGTGTATCTCGGCACACACAAATACATATATGTTTTTGTTTTTTGTTTGTTTGTTTGTTTTTTGTTTTGTTTTGCTTTTTAATTCGCCTTGTACTTCTGTGCACTGTCTCCAGCTAGGAGAGAGAGAGTGTGCAAGAGAGTACAAGTGGCAACCTCACTGTGACAAAAAGACCTCAGGACCTCACTGCACCAGGTTATTGTTCACCAAGAAATGTGTCCAACATGTAATCCCCCTAAAATCAACTGCTGTTTTTACATTTCTTTTCATGTCCAGGTTGAGTAAATGAGTTATATTGTGTTCATTTGGGAGCTTTATCATGTTGGTGAGCTTTGATTTTTTTGTTTGTTTGTTTTTTGTTTTGAAGGTGGGGTTGTACTTTGGACAAAGTCAAACTAGCTGTTTCCCCCTGCTTCCAGTCTTTATGCTAACTGCGTCCTGACTTCAGCTCTGTTTTTAACACACAGACACAGACAACATTGATCCTCTGATCTCACCTGAGAGAGAGAGAATGTGTGTTACCCAAAATGTTGAACTATTCCTTTGAATCAGAATTCTATTAAAGTTAACAGCTTCAAAACAAAACAAATCAGCCTTCAGTGTGTTAATCCAGCAATATTCCCTTTATGAGGTGGATGACATTGCATGAACAATTTCAGCAAGATACCCAAAAGCGTGTCCATCACACTTGTCTGCATATCCCTCAGAAATCCCAACCTGTTCACTCCTCCAGCTGTTCATTGCCTAAAACATTATGCCTAAAGGTGTGCTGTAGAGGTGGAAAAACATGATAGCATGTGGAATTGTACCAAATCATACACAGAGCACTTCATGTTAAATAAACAGCTGCATAACCAGAAGAGATAAATAAGGAGTTGTTTTCGAAAGGTCCAGTTACAATCTCTGGAAAAGCAAATACTCTTGTTGCCAGGTCGCTTTGACTTATGCTGATCATTGACACACCCAAAAAATGTCAGGCCACCAGACAAACAGGAGACATCTGGGAATAGTGAGAAAAGGGGGCAAAGTACACCATACACACACACACAGCATGCAAAAACGAAATTAAGAAATGTCCTACTCTCATTGGTCAAAATCCAAGCGATCATTGACCCACGAAAGTGCCAAAAAACATAGGCAGGAAGTCACGTTCGCTTTGGCATAAATAGGGGTTGGGTATGAGTTGAAGGGGTCTGCATTGGTGATTTTCTGAGTTTTGTTTGTTCGTGTGTAATGAAATAAACTCCCGTTGGTTGTCTGCACATCTCTCTGGTCTCAGCGTTTGGTGTAAACATCTTAATATAGCCTGATTTGAAACCCCTATAGTGCATGAAGGGTTGGAATGGAGAAGACATGTGAATTAAGTCCATGTTCCTCTCTTCTCCATCAGATCCTTGTTCCTCCTTAGCGTAATCACTCTGGACACAAAGGAAAACATCCAGGTAGCCTTCCTGGTAGCTTGTTTACACACGTGCAATTTTTGTGTGGTTCATCTTTTGGACGGATATTCAATATCTATTGGTTTATAAATAAACAAGTACCGGGACACATACCTACACTTAGTCCTTTCTTTGGTTGTGTGATTAATATTTACAGATCTGTGTTTTGTGATAGCAGAATATTAACTCCTAAGTCAAAAATCTGTATTTTACTCTTAATTGTGTACAGTATATCCATCCTAAATCATTTACTGTGAGTACTGTATTAATTGGATTGCTGTTGACAGACCAATACTACAGGCTGTCCTCTTAAGTTGTTCTGTATTTGGAAACAAAGTGAGGCAGTTAAAGAGATTACTCTCTGGAAGCAAGTTTATCCAATACACTTCAACCTGCTATAAACAGCCAGGAACAAATGGCTATATATAGAAAGTCTTCTCTCTCCTGCAAATGATATCCTATACTTCACTGATGTGTCTTCACATCATCCTCACTCAGTAACCCTGTCACTCATTTACTCAACAGAGGAGCAGTAGTACTGCAGTGGCACCAGTGACAGAGAGTAACTGACGTATTAGTAGACCTCTGACTGCAAAGGCAAGAGAGTCCTACACTGGCAAGAAATCGTGGCAAGTAGTGTTTTTGTTTGTTTGTTTGTTTGTTTGTTTTATTTAAAATGCACTTAAATTTGGAAGATACAGTACAAATTACCAAAACTAACACTACAACTGCAACTCAACACACTGTGCAATCCTCAAATCCGCAGTTAATTTTCTCACATTTCTAGTTGCTCGACCCAATGATGCCTTGACAGTTGCCCTGGTGACCAAAGTGAATTTGGCTGCTTTATTAATAGTTTGTATTAATCTAAAGCACAGCAATCAACATGCTCATTGTGTAAATCCTCACATGCAAAATTGTGCACCCAACCATCATTACCTTTAGAACATAAATGTTTCATATTTTCAGCAGTCATTGCCATGATACCATAGGAACTGATAACAGGTGAGTCTTTAGATTTGGTAAGTAAATCTAAATTTTTAGTGCTGCTTATCACATGTTGTCAAATGTAGTTTACAGGGACAACTCTTCAGCTATCATTTCGCAAACACATGTACACTTTTATGAGTATTATGTATACTAGTAGTACTACAGCACTACAAGTGCTATAATAATAATAATAATAATAATAATAATAATAATAACAATAATAATAACAATAAGAATTATCCATCATAAAAATGTATTATTATACATTGTGGGAGTCATAAGTCTACCTTTTCAGTATACCTTAATTAACTAAATTTATTCTGACGTCAGACTGATCAGTCCGTGCGGATATGGGATAAAATCACTTGTTGAGCGTGTCACTTTTTGCAGTGTGGCACATCATCTCACTCGGAGGGCGGCGGTGGATGGATGGATATGCTGCTCTCGACAGGCGTGCGTCCCCAGCCTCTCCAAACACCAACCGGTGTGTGTGTGACGCAAAGGAGTCTACTTAAGCGGGATTATCGCTGAGCGGCACACTGAGCTCCACACTGCACTCAGTCACACACAACCCTTCTTCCGTGTACACACGATCCAACACCGCCGTACAGGAGGGCTGTCTACCAATCAGCGCCTGGAGAGCGAAGGGACTGGAGAGCTCAAGCTCAGACACGCGTGCACACGCGTAAATACACTCACCACAAACACGTCCATGAATTTGATGGATACTGTTGCAACTCTCGGAGACCTAGAAGGGGACTAATAGGAACCTCTGTTGATTTTTCTGTGCACAGTTTGCGCCTGAGTGTGATCTTCTCCGGATGAACAATCATGGGGGAGTGGACCATATTAGAGCGTCTCTTGGAGGCGGCTGTCCAGCAGCACTCTACCATGATCGGAAGGTAAGAGTTGGGAAAAGACACACAGAAACAAGCGTTATACTCCTTTTTGAATAAGGGTTTTAGAGTCGATGTCAAAATGCAGCACAAGTAAAACGAGTGTACAGCTGGGGAAAATCCCACACAACATCTAGAATACACTGATTCAGTGAACAGTGAATACCTGAAAAGCATTGGTTAGTGATTAAAATCAAAGTGATCTATCAAAGGAAGCAGGTGTTTTCATCTTCAGGCCATTTTGAAGACAATGTTTAGGGCAAACGTATATTTCTAATAACAATATGAAGAATCCCACACAGGATTTCAGCAGTGGAAAGCTCCCAAACAGCTGCCAAATCAGACTGGGAGCTGTCCAGTGCTGAAGACTCAGGGCTCCGCTTTCTCCTACACCTCACTGACGGTTCACTTGTAGAGAAACTGGAACAATTGCTGAAGAGTTTAATTGCGGACTTGTGAATTCATCTTTTTTTTCTGGTAGGCAATGATTTGTATTTGTTTGATTTCCATTTCACTACTATATGAAAATACTGGTATGACAATAATGTTTTCATTCTTTACGTGCGTTTTTCTGACATCAATCTATGCATGAAGGCACAATTCAGTGTATTTGTTTTTTTCAGTATAAGACTGTAAATAAAGAAAATAATCTTGTACATGCAAAAAATTCATCTTGTCTCAGATTCTGCCTTCAACACTTACTTCAAAACTACACCTGAATTTTGGAAAATTCGTTAAACAGTTTGATTTATATCGGAAAACAATGCGAATTTTAAGCTATTTAATAATAGTGACTGGGTAGAATTTTGATCCATCACAGTGAACATCACCCTTGCTTTTAATGTTGTGTAAATGATTTAATAACTGTGTGGAATTGTAGTGTAAGTGCAGACTGATTTGAGTGGCCTGCACTCAACACAATAATATAACAGCACTAAAAGCAGATGTGCAATGATTGATTACCTAATTCATTCTGGTTTCAAGTCTCTGCAAGTTTAATTTCATATGGAAAATCTCTTGTAGCCAGTGCTGCCTGGAAGAACACAGAAAAGACATGAAACATCTACAACATTATGTTATACTTTAGTAGAAAGTCAGTAGTCAGTAGTAGTGTGGCTAAATACGTGTTAACCTGAAGCAACCAGAATATGGGTTGATGGGGGTCTTTGATGCACATGTTGACTCCTAATATATTTCAACCCTGGAGCCTCATGATTCTATCAGTGTAAAACATTTTAATGTCCAAGCTGAATTCCTATAAACTCTTCACCATTTTACCTGTACGAGTTCATCAAACTAAAAAGTTTTTAGTCGCACAAACTCAAAAATCTATCAAACCTCTGTCGTTTATATATAAATTCTCACCAGCGGTCTTTACTTTTCTTTGTTTTGTGGTCGTTTTTGCCATCATTGGTAACGTTGTCATAGAAACACTGGACAAAACCATGTTTTCCTCAGTTTGTGCTGTCATCACCACATTTGGAACAGTCTGTGTCCATCCTTGTGGCTATGGCTCCATTGCCAAGATCACCAAGTAGCTTTAAAAACACAATTAGTAACAATTAATATATTATAAATATAACACAATCAATAGTGATTGTCCATGTTGTGCCTTTGTAAATTTGGTTCAATGTCACTTTCAGATTTTTTGACTATTCTGACCTATTGATAGTGAACTCCACTTCTCAGAAATCCAGGATCAAAAAGGTTCAAGAACACTAACTATTTTATTTTGGGGGAAGCTAGATTTACATATCTGATGCAAATCTCAATATATCTATTGCTGTTGTTCTCAGGATCCTGCTGACAGTGGTCGTGATCTTCAGGATTCTGATTGTGGCGATAGTCGGAGAGACCGTGTACAACGATGAGCAGTCCATGTTTGTGTGTAACACCTTACAGCCGGGCTGCAACCAGGCCTGCTACGACAAAGCTTTCCCCATCTCCCACATCAGGTACTGGGTGTTCCAGATCATTATGGTGTGCTGCCCCAGCCTCTGCTTCATCACCTACTCTGTCCACCAGTCTGCCAAGCAGAAGGAGCGGCGCTACTCTACAGTGTACCTCTCCCTGGACAAGGACCAGGACTCCATGAAGAGAGATGACAGCAAGAAGATCAAAAACACCATTGTGAATGGAGTGCTGCAGAACACAGAAAACTCCAACAAGGAGGCAGAGCCTGACTGCCTGGAGGTCAAGGACATTCCTCACTCAGCCCTGCGAACTACAAAGTCAAAAATGAGGAGGCAGGAGGGCATCTCCAGGTTCTACATCATTCAGGTGGTGTTTAGAAATGCACTGGAGATAGGGTTTCTAGTGGGTCAATACTTCCTGTATGGATTCAACGTCCCTGCGGTGTACGAGTGTGATCGATATCCTTGCATAAAAGATGTAGAGTGTTACGTTTCCAGGCCGACAGAGAAGACAGTGTTTCTGGTCTTCATGTTTGCAGTCAGTGGCATTTGTGTGGTGCTGAACTTAGCAGAGCTCAACCACTTGGGCTGGAGGAAGATCAAAACTGCAGTGAGAGGAGTGCAGGCCAGGAGGAAGTCCATTTACGAGATCCGTAACAAAGACTTACCCAGGATGAGTATGCCCAACTTTGGGCGCACTCAGTCCAGTGACTCTGCATATGTGTAACTGCCTACATACATAGAGGAGGCTGCAGGACAGCTGTGTACAAACTAGTTATCAAGAATGTGGAGAAAAAACATTCAACATTACAAATTATTTTTCCATATTTACTCTTGAAAAAAAACAAGTAAAACATTCTGAGATTAAGGGGAAGGGATTTTATTTGTTTCCAGTGGAAGTCAACTTCTTTCAGAGATTTTCGGTTTCTATAAAATCTCTGAAATAAATCACACTGCATCAGAAACAAGTGTAGTTATAATGTGTACCCCCTTAACAGAATGTTTCACCCTTTCCAAGAAATCAGAGATTTGAATGATGGTGAATAGAGCCTGTGTCTTCAAATGAAATTCAGTGGGACTGGACTTTTTCCTTGAGATGAACAGTTTATCTTGCCAAGCTTGTGTTGAATTTGGTATGATATCAACTTTATTTGTCTTATATGAACAACCAAGAGACAAACGAATCAAATGTTTGTTTGTCGGACTAATAAGGAGAAGACACTAATGAGGGTTTTCTTTTTTGTAAAGTGCTTCTTAAAAGCCTAGGCTGATACACTACGTGGTCAAAAGTATGTGGACACCCAAACATTCCCAAACTTGAACATGTGGTGACACTATGTTCATTAATCTGCTGTAACAGCCTCCACTCTTCTGGCTTCAGGCATCAGGCTTTCCACCAGATGTTGGAACCTGCTGCAGGGTTTTGCTCCAATTCCACAAGAGCATTAGCGAGGTCCAACACTGATGGTGATAAGGTCTGGCTCACGGTCGGTGTTCCAGTTAATCCCAAAGGTGTTGGATGGGGTTGAGGTGCAGCCCAGTCAAGTTCTTCCATAGCAAACTGGGAAAAGCATGGAGGCAGCTTCATGGAGCTGAGTTTGAGCACAGGAATGCTGTCATTTTGAAAAAGGAATGAGCCTTCACCAAACTTTTGTCACAAAGTTGTTGAACTGCTGGAGATTTCTCTTACAGGGGTACATCAGTTATAGCTCCAGTTATATAGTATTGCACTTGTATAAAGTTGGGGCACTCTTAAGGTCGAGATATCCTGACCTTTAGTCCTTAATATGGGTCAAGTTCCAAAACTGTTGCATCCTACATTTCCCATGATGCAACTCAATAGTGTCTGGCTTCATGCCATGTTCACATTGTTTATTAAATTAATTAAACATGGGTTTAATTACCTTGAATGATGGATTTTGGCATGAGGCCTCCAGATTTGATTACCTTACTACTGTATCATCAAGCACCAAAGTGGAGATATCAAAACTCTCAGTTTCCTAGCAAGGTTGGCAACTGGTAATTAATTACAATAATGTGCATGTTACCTTTTCTTTTTTATTTTCTCAGACACCTCCAGAAACAAAGAAAATATACAACTTTTTTTTACACGCTGAGTAGTACTCCTCATGATGGAAAACCTGACTTCATGTGTAACTTTGATGGAGTGCGCCTTTAACTGGAACTAAGGGGCCCAGCCCAAACCATGAAATACAGCCCCAGACCAAAAGTACACAAAAAGAATTTGCACAGGACTGTCCACATACTTTTGGCCAAATAGTGAATGAGATTTCAGTGGTTTTCTGATGTCTGGGGACACCGAGTGTATTCTTGCACTAAAAAGCCAAATGAACATATCTGTCTGCTTCGAGCTGTGATGGTGTTTTAACGACATTCCAGTGATTTCAAACAATATTTTTACAGTAAAACACAATGTGGCAGTGTCAAGGACAAGATTATTTTGACATTATAATACATAACACATTCTTACAGTATATCTCTCATCTCAAATATCTATCTCATAGCAATCACATTGTTCTGGATGCCTGTGCTTGCACCACTGACCTTAACCTAACAATCACTCCTTTGCTTTAGCTGAAGGAAGGTGGTGTCTGGAAACCCACCGCCATTTATTTTTTCTATTACACCTAAGCGCCCATCTCTTTCATTTGTGATGTTTCTTGTTTTCATGTCATCAAGTGCCATTCATGTTAATAAATATATTATATTACATACATCTTTAGAGTATTTTAATATCATCCAGAGATATAAAAACACATGAAATTCCACTTTGGACTATCATGATATCATCCTCTATCATCTGAAGACCTGTATGGAAATGATGCTGCTGTCATCTTTGATTTCAATTTGTAACATAAACCCCAACCAGCCATCGCATATTCCAGAGTGATTTTAATCTAGACTCATTTGATTTTAATCAAGTGAAGCATATATTTGAATTTCATTGGGAAAACAGGTGATGCATTACTGTGGTAATGGTGCTACAATACTTTATGTCACTGTTAAATGAATATGACAAGCATCTGTAATAAAAGGGAAGCTATATGAACTAGATAAGTGTGGTGTGTGATGTTGAAGGTTTCAATAAAGGTGCCTACAAGGTCATCATGGCTGCTTTCATGTTGGACACCCTTGGAGAAATGAAAAATTATGAGATTCTAAATCATGGGAAGACAGCTTGGGAAACTATAGTAAAGGATAAGGCTAAGATTATTCTATATTTTTCTTATTGTCAACCAATCCCATGAAAAAACCCAAACCAATACTTTCTGACTTCCCTACCCTGTCTGTGGCTCTGAACTCCAAGCCCTTTGGTTCCTACTGAAGATGCAAATCTCTTGTTGTTTGTTTGTTTGTTTTTTAAGGGTTAGTAATTTTACATCATTACTCAAACAGAAAGATATAATGCATTTGTTGGGTACTATTTTCAGCAGTTGATTAATACACATTTGGTGTTCTAGTGAGTATTTCTGGCAGCAGGACGGTGTGTGTGTGGGATTGAGTCAAAATAAACTACAATGTGTGTTCATGGTAATAAAGGAACATGTCACCCAGTGTAGCAGTGTGGCTCATTGATGTGTTTTTAATAGTTTTTGGACAACAAAGGAGCTTAACAGCACAGGGGAAGAAGATTTACACAATACTTATTAGTACTGCAGGATGCATTATTTTTGAAAGTAAGCGAAATGTAGAATTTAGCCAGCCTTGCTATCTTTTGAAAACCATGTAACTCCAATTCTTTTTAGAAAAACTTTTTCATTGTTCCTTTACAGGTTAAGGAGATTTCCTTTTTCTTAAGCTAAATAACTCCTTTTGGAATATTTGAAAAACACAAAGCTATAAACAGAACTGGCTTTCTTATCTAATGAAAAGTTGACATTTTGAAGACATGGTATTCACAAGACAGTGAAGTAATATATTCCACACTCATACCCAGACATGGCCATAAATATATTGAATTACTATCAACAAAAAGACAAAATGACAAAAATGAAAAAGTGCATTTATCCATCTAGGAAGCAGGATTTGTATGTGGATATACTGTATGTGAACAGGTATATGTGTGTGAATACATGCATGTGTATGAGATGGTGGTGCGGCAGTGGGGCAGAGTCCTGCAAAGATGACTGCAACACTGAGGAGAAAAAGTGAAGGATAAACTCCTTTTCAGCACTCTCATTCTCAAATATGCAACACACTATCACCTGCATTCTCTCTCAGACACACACACACACTTTAACTAAGTGGGAATTTAATTCCTCACTCCTGTGTATGTTTCAGAAGAAATTTACCATTTAGTAAAGATTGTTCCAAATGCCCAAAATCGCTGTTGCTCCATTGTATGTGTTTTATTCTACAACTGTAATTGTGATACAAATTTAAGTTTTGGGATTTTTCAGGTGAAAAATCAACAGTTTGTATTTCAAATATGTGTTGATTTATCCAAATAATACACTCATATAGATAAATAAATACAAAATACAAAATTGCCCTGCCCTGTTTTTTTTTTTTTTTGTTGTTGTTGTTTTTGTTCTTTGTTTTTTGGAGATGTTAGGAGTGTTTTAAGCATAAGATATAATTTGTTTTTAAAGATAAACTTTGTTGTCTGAAGGTATGGTTAAAGTTCATGTTTTCAATCTTTCAATAGAAGGTGTAATATTGTACAACAGTGCTGCTCCTGTGAATTCTTGTAAATTACAATAAGAAGTGTATCTGTGGACAGCTCCTCTTAGTCAACGTGGCTGAAAGCGGAAAAAGCTACAGAGTGGATTTAAGATTATTTTGGTGCACCAGTGTGTCGCAGAGTAATCACTAGAGACCAGCTGAGCTGCTGAAATTGTCAAGATATGAATATCTGTGGAAGCAAAGAAAGGCCACAATGATTTGAATATTATACATAACTAATAACCTTAAATTGTGAAATTTAATATTTTATGCCGAAATTTAAATAGCATTTCCTTTATAGCGCTGACATATTTTACTTTGAAAACCATCTATCTGAATTTATGACAAAAGTGTCCATGCTCTCCAGTCACTCATTTAAACTTCTTTGTAACCTGATAGATATCTGATCAAAAGACTAAATCCAAACTGATGTCATGTTTATGAATTGGAATGAATTAAAATAAACATTTTATGAATTGTAATGGTAATATACTTTCATGAATTGGAAAAAACAAAAAACAGGGGACTTTAAACTGAATGAATTCTAGGTTTCATAAATTCAGAGGTATATAATTTCACCATGAAGTATTCACTGTTGATTAAATTTCAAAAATCTCACATTATAAAATTCAAATATTTATTGATATTCTTTGTTTCCATGACAGTGGCCTCCAGTGTCACACACTTAGTATACCCAATTATCCACCTTAACCTACTCCCTAAAAGGTTTTACAGCTCTATAACAACATCACAGTACTCCTGCAATACAATACAAATACAAATCATTTTGCTGCCTCAACAAATACAGATACAAATACAAATAGTGGGCTCTCTGCACATCCCTAGGCTCTATAGTCATTTTCATGATCATCATGTTCATAAACATCCTCATCAAGTTACTTCTGTGAGCTTCTGGGGCTTTAATGGAAATCAAGCAGCTACTGTAGCTTTCAAATATGAATACTAATTCCCAGGAGTCTGAGCGGGGTTGGGGAGAGGTCAGTGATTAAAAAGTCACAGATGAATATGCAGGATGGAGAATTATCCTGACAGAGGGACAGTTTTAAACCTGGTGGATTGGATTATCAGTTTCTAATATTTTCCAGTGCAACCTGCCTGATAACACAGGACAGGTAAAAATATTTTCTGCTAAAGAATAGCTGGAGCCTGAACACACACAACAAGTGTGTTTTCACATCCTCTCTCTGATATGAACACACAGCATCCTTTGTATGCAAAGTATTGAGACAGAAGTGAAGGCTGCAGCCAGCAATGATCCACTGAGGCAAGCCTTGATCTGATGTCAGTGCTTTGTTCTCACCATGCTTTTGAAACATTTGAATATGTAGAAGAGTTCAGTGGGTATAACAGACTGCATACTGATGACTTTTATTTTTATCCTCTATCACAACCAGGATGCTTTTACACAATTAAGGATTACATTTATATTCTATTCTGCTTTACTCTAACTCTATTCTATTCTGTTCTATTCTACAGTACTCTATTGTATGTAATTGTATTTTATATTACTGTATTGTATTCTTCTTTATTCTACTGCATTCTACTATAATATTTTGTTACTCTATATCTCGTCACAATTCTATTCAAGTTTACAGTTTTTTGCAATTGCTAAGACACACAAACTGATAGTTGTGTCACAATTATTGAAACCACTAACTCATGTAGCCTATCTAGTGACCAGGTATACTAAACCATAAGCATATTGTCTGCTTTACACTAAGTTTCTAGGTTATCTACATTAGACACATCATTCAAAACTAAAACCCAGTGTGTGTTGTCTGCTAAACACTGCCATTGAAATACTATAATTATCAATCACTTGCACCCAGAATGCACATGTGAAAACATCTATAACCACTTAGATCACTTAGAAATCAGAGTTTGAACACTATAAATAGGATTCAAGTTTGCTCTTTGGTGTGCACAACAATGGAGGCCAATTTTGGAGAGAGTTAGAGGAAGAGGTGTTCAAGTAACAGGAGAAGGAGGAAGATTGTGGCGATCAATCCCACAGAATAAAAAAGATAATAATAATGGGGATACCTTACATTCATGCTTTAAATATATGTTATGTTTTGGTATGCGATTGCCCATTCTGTTTTTTGTTGTTTTTTTTTACTTACTTCCACACCCCACTAGTCCAGTCAGCCAGTGAGTTACTTCCACGTTGCCACTCCCTCGGAGTCCCGCCTCTTCCGTTTTCGTACCAGGAGATTTAATTCAGTATGGCGGGGGTCGCCGGCAGGTGAACAGCAGGAGAGAAACCCTCATGTCCGGAGTAAGCCTATCCTTGGCCATCAGCGCGCGTTTCAGTCCGCGTCGGTAAAATCCACCTTGGTTGTCCGCGAGCCGTGGATACTGCAGCCTCCCTTCTATCTATCTCCACGAACACATCAAACCGTCCGTGTTTTCAACTCCGGACAACGCACGTTTCCACACGTCCCCTGAACCGTGAGTCGGCCTAAGCCGGGTGACTTCACTGTGCTCTTTTCGTTATCTTTTCTTCTTTTTTTGACTGGGCTTTTGGGGTTGGTAGGACGGTGAAAAACTGAACTGACTTCCTTATTTTGAGTTTTGTTTGGGATTCCGGGAAAACCCGAGGCGGATTATTTTGTTTGTGAACTGGACTGCTTGAACCTGAACTGTATTGAGAAACGGGAAAAACCCGGAACGGAGCACTACTTTTGTTTATGGACCTGGACTGATTTGTTGAAGAGTTTTGTTTTTTGTGTGAGTGCTCTAATATAATTTTGGGAAATTCAAATGGTGGTGTGTTTGGCCTTATTAACTTTATTTAAGTGTTCATTTTGTGTTATTTATATTGTACCAAAAGGTCTTTTGAAAGCATTTTTTTTTGTGGGTCATGAGTTAACCATGTATCCTTTGTGGGGTTGAGGGTAATGCAAATTGTCCAAACCGCTACATAAATAAATGGCGCCCAATGTTAAAAGAACCCTAAAATACTAAAAAAAAAAAAAAAAAAAAAAAAAACAAACAACAAAACAGGACTGTGTTGTGGAAAAAAGTGTTTTATTGTATGTGAACAAACAAACAAACAAACAAACAAAAAAAAAAAAAAAAAAAAAAACTGCGAACAATCATTATTGGTTGTGGGTTGTGGTTGTGTCTCAGTACAAATGATGGCTTCAGCTCTGGAGGATATCTTGAACTTCCCCTCTGAGGCTCACAAAACAGGACCTGAAACAGAAAGTTCTGTGTTAGTTGGTGGAGTATTAAAGGATCCTCTACCAATCTCTGGTTCACCTATGACAAATCACTCTTTATTGGACATGGATTTGTGTGGGGACTCCGACTTGACGCTACCTTTGCTCGCTCTGCCGCAAGGTGGTATTGCTTCATCGGAAGCCACCACTGGGTCAGGGCCCAAGCACTTGGCCCAGGAATCTTTGCATATAAGCATCCAGGAAGGATTCCAGTCCCTTTCAGAGGCACAGAGCAACCATAAGGATGAACTCAAGCTTGCTCTAGGTGTTGTAACCAAGGATCTTACGGCATACTATGATGAGCAACTGCGGCAGTTGAGATCGGCCATGGATAAACAGTTCAATTATGTACGTGAACAGTACTCGGTTACATTGAACTGGCGCTTGCAAAGCCACCATGCAGACCTATTAAAGGCGATGAAGGAAACCCTAAGCCCTGTGTTACAGAATATCACGCACTTACAGTCTGAGGTCTGGAAGTGCTCCCAACATTTGGAGGGGATGGTGGGTGACATGTCCACCATTAGAACACAGAATCTCCGTGTGTCAGCACTAGCTGATGCCTCGGTTCAAATTAGTCCTGGTAGTGATCAGGCGGCACTTCCCCAGCGGCATCGGCTGCAGTCGACAATGCATGCAGGAGTGTTGGAGAGTCCGCCGTGTTCACCAGATGATTCTCCCATTTCAGGGGATTTGGGCTGCCATTTCATGGGGAAATGTCCCCTTAAATTGCAGTTTCCTACCTTTGGCGGGATGGAGGACAACCCTGACCCTCTGTTGTACTTGGACAGATGTAAAGATTTCTTGGCTCTCAATCCGCTGACTGATGGGGAACTGATGGTGACTTTCAGGAATGTCTTGTTTGGTACTGCGAGGGATTGGTGGGATGTGACTCGTGCAACTACTCATTCATGGAAAGACTTCCAGTCCAAGTTCCTTTCTGCTTTCCTGTCTGAGGACTATGAGGATGAGCTGGCAGAAAGAGTGCGGACACGGGTTCAAGGAGAGGATGAGAGCATAAGAGACTTTGCTTACCTGTATCGTTCATTATGCTGTCGCTGGAGGCCTGACATTACAGAGGAGGCTGTCATTAAACTCATCCTCAAGAACATCAATCCCCGTATGGCCAGCCAACTGCGAGGCAGGGTGGAAACAGTGGAGGAATTGGTCAGATTGGGGCAGCAGCTGGAGAAGGACAAACTGAGCCAGGCACGATATGACCTGCGGAAGAAGCAGGGGAGCAAACTGAAGGAAAAAGGAGAACCAACACAGACACCCTCTCCACCACCACAATCTGTAACCACTACACGACCTAGCACCTCCTCTCAAGTGAGTTGTTGGCGTTGTAAAGGGAGCCATCCTCCTTATGCGTGTCCGACTTTCAATAATCAGAAAAGGAACAAACCTCCGGCCTTAGCACAACTTCAACATCAGCAATTAGGGTCCGGAGGGATGACTCATCCATCTGCAAGTGCTCTTGGTCCATCAGTAGAGCAGTCCCCATCACCTTCCCCCTGTCTATCCTTCACGCCTGCCTATAGGCACAGTGCTGCTCCCACTTTCGGCAGCCCACTACCACAGCAGTTAAAGGTGCCTCTCACCATCGGCTCCTGGGAAGGGACAGCCATTCTGGACACAGGATCATCATACACATTGCTAAATGAAAACCTGTGGATGAGCATTAAACCACCTGCATCCAGACTTACCCCATGGTCAGGCGTCCCCTTGTACCTGGCAAATGGGAAACAGGAGCATCCTCTTGGATGGACAGATATGGAGATCTGCCTGCATGGGAAGACCTGGTTAATACCCATGGTTGTGCTGTCTCCTCAGGCACTAGCATTCTCTGTCGTACTAGGACAGGATTTTGCGTTTTTCAGTGGGATGCACATTGATGTGGCAGGTGGCACTTACTGGTTCCGCGGAGAGACGGGGAGGTACTTTTTTCAAGCGTGTCACCCCGGCACCTCAGAGGGGGAGGGGGCTGGCAACCATGTTGTCCTCTTCCTGGCAAATGCTCCAGAGATTTTACAACCTCAATTACCAGACATGACAGATCTTTTGGAGAAGGCAGTTCAAGGCTCACACCTGGAGGGGCAAATGAGAGAGAGACTTCTGGAGATGCTGCATTATAACATCAATGTCTGCACTACCAAAGTCGGGCGCACAGGACTACTCAAGCATCAAATGTTCATGACGGAGGATATGCCCATAAAACAGAAACCCTACCGTCTCTCTCCACCAAAACAGAAGGTTTTAAAGGAGCTTCTGGATGAAATGCTGGAAAGTAAAGTTATAGAACCTTCATCCTCCCCATGGGCTTCTCCAGTAGTGATCGTCCCCAGGAAAAGCGGAAAGCCTAGGTTCTGTGTAGATTACAGAAAACCCAATGCCAGAACTCTCACTGATGCCTATCCCCTCCCTACCATCCAGGAAATCCTTGAGTCCCTTGCTGGAGCCACTGTATTCACTGCTCTGGATCTCAACAGTGGATACTGGCAAGTGGAGATGGATCCAAAATCCCGAGCCATGACCGCTTTCATCTGTCCATACGGCCTATTCCAGTTCAAGGTGATGCCCTTTGGCCTGAAAAACGCACCAGCCACCTTCCAGCGGCTTATGGACACTGTCTTGGGCGAACTCAAGGGAGAAACTTGTTTTGTGTATCTGGATGACATCATCATTTACTCCAATTCCTGGCAGCAACATTTCAGGGATGTCCAAACCATCATGGACAAGCTTAGGCAGGCAGGGCTCACTGTTAATGTGAAGAAGAGTAAGTTCTTCCGTACCTCTCTGACATTCCTTGGACACGTTGTGTCAGCACAGGGGGTTCAGGTGGAGCCAAAGAAAACCCAGGCTGTCCAGAACTTCCCTGTGCCCACCAACAGGAAATCTCTGGAGCGGTTCCTGGGAATGGCGGGATGGTACCATCGATTTGTGCCAAATTTTTCGCAAATTGCAGAGCCCCTCAATGCCTTGAAAAAAAAGGGGGTCAAGTTCTGCTGGTCCCCTGAATGTCAAACTGCCTTCGATACTCTCAAAAAGCATCTAACGAATCCTCCTATCCTGGGACATCCGAACTTTGATCTTCCATTCCTGGTTTACACCGATGCCAGTGAGGTAGGGCTGGGTGCAGTGATTGTTCAACGCACTAACAATGGGACCGAAGAAATCCTGGCTTATGGCAGCCGCAGCCTTAACCCAGCTGAAAAAAACTACTCCACTACAGAGCTGGAGTGTCTGGCTGTGGTTTGGGCTGTGGAGAAGTGGAGAGTTTATCTGGAAGGACGCCTCTTTACAGTGGTTACGGATCATTCTTCGCTCCTGTGGGTGTTTAAGACCACTAAACCCAGCACCCGTCTGATCCGGTGGGCTCTCAGGCTTCAAGAGTTCACCTTCACGGTGGAGTACAGAAAAGGCAGATATAATACTGTGCCAGATGCCCTATCTAGAGCTCCATGTGATGGATCTGACACTACTCACTATCCTCTCTGTGCCACAATGGTGCCTGCCAAACCAGCGTTTCCAGAGGATATGCCCATCACTGTCCAAGAGGTGTGGAATGCCCAGAAAAAAGACCCTGAGTGTCAGACGCTCTATGAAAACATCCAAGAGAAGGGGGAAATGCAAGCAAACAACAACACTCTGTACACCATTTTTGAGGATCTGATTTATCGGGTTGTGAAACTGGAATATAAAACCATATACCAAATATACATACCTGAGAGCTTGCGTTCCCACTTTCTGACATCATTCCATGAAGACCCCCTTGCTGGCCACCTGGGTAGATACAAAACATACAGGAGGATGCAGAATCTGGTTTACTGGCCCAAAATGAGCTGGGATGTCAAACAACACGTGACAAATTGCCAAGTCTGTCAACTATACAAACCGGAAAGCCGCAAACCAGCTGGAAAACTACAGCAAACACTGGTATGCCGTCCCTGGGAAATGTTGGGCATGGACTTAATGGGTCCGTTCCCCAGGAGTTCAAGCAGAAATGTTTACCTACTGGTTTTTGTGGATTAT
Organism: Thunnus thynnus; assembly: GCF_963924715.1. NCBI lineage: Eukaryota > Metazoa > Chordata > Actinopteri > Scombriformes > Scombridae > Thunnus > Thunnus thynnus. The sequence continues at coordinate 29,733,746 of NC_089534.1, forward strand.
TACTCCAAATGGGTGGAGCTCTTCCCTTTAAGGAACGCCACTGCTGAATCCATCTCACGCATTCTCATCCAGGAGATTGTCACCAGATGGGGAATACCTGAGTACATTCTCTCTGACCGAGGTTCTCAATTTGTTTCCTCCATCTTCCAGGCTACCTGTGAAACATGGAATGTGTCACACAAACTCACATCGGCTTACCACCCACAGACAAATTTGACAGAGCGAGTGAATCGGACCTTAAAAACTATGATGGCCTCCTATGTGGGCTCCAGGCACAAAAACTGGGATAAACACCTTCATGAGTTCAGGTTTGCCTTGAACTCTGCTGTTCAGGAGTCCACAGGAGTCACACCGGCTGAACTCAACCTACAGCGACCACTCAGGGGACCACTGGATGTCTTGCTGCAGCCCAGAAATGCCCTGCCCGACTCGTCTGTCTACCAAAAAATCACACAGCTTGATGACCTCAAAGCTTTTGTTGCAAAGAATCTCTCTCAGGCCCGTAAGCGACAGAAGAGAAATTATGATAAGCATCGCAGAGAAGTGTGTTTGGCAGAAAAAGCACGAGTCTGGCTACGAGCCCATCCTTTTTCCAAAGCAGAAAAAGCCTTTACAGCGAAACTTGCTCCCAAGTGGCAGGGCCCCTACCGTGTCCTTCAGCAAGTGGGACCTCTGAACTATGAAGTGGTGCTGGAGGAGAGTGGAACAGATCGGAGAATAGTACACATCTCCCACCTCAAGCCTTGTTACCCCACTGCTCAGCAAGTGGAAGAGCAGCAAAACAGGCAGTTGAGGGAGATATTTGAAGAAGAAACCATGGATGAGGATTTCCTTGGTTTTCCAGCGAGTCCTCCTATGGTAACATCCAGGCCTCCTGAGAAAATGAAAATAAAAACCAAAAGTTTGAGAGAGTCAGGGGAGAAGGATAAGAATCTAATAGACCTATAAAAAAAAAAAATAATAAAAAAAATAAATAAATAAATAAAATAAAATAAAAAAAAAAAATAATAATAATAATAATAAAAAAGGGGCTGATATTGATATAGCTCTATTTTGGGTTTTTTTTTCTTTTTTTTCTTTTTTTTTGTTAAGGGGGGAAGAGTGTGGCGATCAATCCCACAGAATAAAAAAGATAATAATAATGGGGATACCTTACATTCATGCTTTAAATATATGTTATGTTTTGGTATGCGATTGCCCATTCTGTTTTTTGTTGTTTTTTTTTACTTACTTCCACACCCCACTAGTCCAGTCAGCCAGTGAGTTACTTCCACGTTGCCACTCCCTCGGAGTCCCGCCTCTTCCGTTTTCGTACCAGGAGATTTAATTCAGTATGGCGGGGGTCGCCGGCAGGTGAACAGCAGGAGAGAAACCCTCATGTCCGGAGTAAGCCTATCCTTGGCCATCAGCGCGCGTTTCAGTCCGCGTCGGTAAAATCCACCTTGGTTGCCCGCGAGCCGTGGATACTGCAGCCTCCCTTCTATCTATCTCCACGAACACATCAAACCGTCCGTGTTTTCAACTCCGGACAACGCACGTTTCCACACGTCCCCTGAACCGTGAGTCGGCCTAAGCCGGGTGACTTCACTGTGCTCTTTTCGTTATCTTTTCTTCTTTTTTTGACTGGGCTTTTGGGGTTGGTAGGACTGTGAAAAACTGAACTGACTTCCTTATTTTGAGTTTTGTTTGGGATTCCGGGAAAACCCGAGGCGGATTATTTTGTTTGTGAACTGGACTGCTTGAACCTGAACTGTATTGAGAAACGGGAAAAACCCGGAACGGAGCACTACTTTTGTTTATGGACCTGGACTGATTTGTTGAAGAGTTTTGTTTTTTGTGTGAGTGCTCTAATATAATTTTGGGAAATTCAAATGGTGGTGTGTTTGGCCTTATTAACTTTATTTAAGTGTTCATTTTGTGTTATTTATATTGTACCTAAAGGTCTTTTGAAAGCATTTTTTTTTGTGGGTCATGAGTTAACCATGTATCCTTTGTGGGGTTGAGGGTAATGCAAATTGTCCAAACCGCTACAAGATGAGCAAGAGGAGAAAGGGAAAGAGGACAAGGAGGTAGACATAGCAAAACGAGGAGTAGCAAGAGGACAAATCAGAAGAAATAGGAGAACTGTCACAGATGAGATCCAGGCCACCTTGGTTTAACCATGTGATCAACCATGGGTTGAGTCTACAGGAGGCTGGTCAGAGGGTCCAGCCTAATTTGAGCCCCTTCACTGCAGCAGGTGTCATCCAGACATTTCAAAATGAGGACAGGTAGGAAATCCTACCCTCTATATGATTTTGCAATATTTCATAAGAAGGAGATCTTAGATCCTAAACATTTGCATTCTGTTTTTTGCAGAATTGCAAGGCAACTCCCCACAGGAGGAAGTCATCACCTGTTCACACAAGAACAGGAACAACACATCATAAATGTGGCCATTGCAAACTACAGCATATTTTTGCTACAACTGCAATACCACATCATGACTGACAGCAAAACATTCAACAACATAAACAGGGTAAGTTTATCCACACTGGGCTGTCTACTGAAGTGGCATCAACTTCGGATGAAACAGCTGTACAAAGTGCCGTTTGAAAGAAACTGAAAGAGTGAAACAACTGAGCATAGTCTATACTGTGGCCTATTACAATATCGGTACTGTATTCCAGCTTACTGTATAACTGTGCTATACTATATGGACTGATATCTGTTACCTTTCTGTCATACAATATGTTTTTCCTGACTGTTTCAGAGAGTCATGGAGCTAGATGTTCCTGCAAACCAGCATGGTTGTGTGTATATATATATATATATATATATATATATATATATATATATATATATATATACAAATCTTGATGAGGTTAGCGCCGTGGAAGAAACATCATTGACCAGCGTGCCATTGTCCATATTCCTGGGCAGTGTGGTGGCAACATCACAATGTATGCTACAGTTGGCCAGAATGGTGTCCTTCACCATCATGCCACTCTTGGCCCATATAACACAGCTCATATTATCAGATTCCTTGACACCCTGCATGACATCCTCATTCCCAGTGACCAGAGGAATGTGCCAGTGTACACTACGTTTGTTGTCATATGAGTGGATAAGTTCTCACTGGGCTGCTGTGGTCCATAATTGGTTTGACAGTCACCCACGATTTCACGTTCTCCACCTCCCACTTTACTCTCCTTTCCTGAACCCTGTTGAGGTGTTATTTTCGGCATGGCATTGGAACATATATAACCGCCAACCCTACCAACGTGCAACTCTCCTCCCAGCGATGGAATAGGCTTGTGGCAACATTGATGTGGAGGCATGCCAGGGCTGGACACGCCACTCAAGACAGTACTTGCCCTGATGTTTGGCCAGAGAGGACATTGCTGGTGATGTTGGTGATGAGGTGTTGTGGCCAGATCCACATTGAAGATGGGATGAACTTGGACTGTAATTGCAATATACTGTATTTTGTTTATAGCACAATACAGTAACTATGTTCATGTCATCTTCAGTTAAAATAATTGTATCTGATATTGTCATGAGTACATGAGTATTGAGAATAAACTAATTTGTTTGTTTCCCTATTGCATTTGTGTTCATAGTCTATATTTACAGTATGCTATAAATAAAAATGCCTGACTCCAGCATGAATGAAAGACTAGTGTGACTAGTGTTTTATACTTGGCACATCAGTGTGCAGTTGGCATATGGGAAGAACGATTTACTTTTGTGTAAAGTTGTGATGCAAGAATACCATTTTTAGAAGAGTTTATATAGTTTTGAATGAAGTGTTTGCTTTCGCAAGAGAAGAAAGATATTTTTGTATTTTGTGTATATGTTTTTGTTTTTTGTTAGTAGAGTTTCGATAAAGAGGGCTCTAGTTTCAGAAATTGTGTTTTAGCAATAGTAAAAAATTGTATTCTATGTTACTATATTCTCTTCTACTTTATTCTACATTTTTATATCCACTGTACTCTGTTATTTGTGGTTTATCTTGTTGATTTTGACTCTCTCAGATGCTCATGTCCACTTTTAGCTTACTATCAGATTTAAAATTTACAAAGGCCTGTGTTTTCACTGACATTCTTGGCCTGTGTGTGTGTGTGTGTGTGTGTGTGTGTGCATGCACGTGTGGGCATGCACATGTGTGCGTGTGTGTTGTGTGGTGTGTGTGTCTGTGAGTGTGTGTTGTGTGTGTGTGTGTGTGTGTGTGCATGCATGTGTGTTGTGTGGTGAGTATGTGTGTGTGTCTGTGTGTGTGTGTGTGTGTGTGTGTGTTTTCTCAGAAGAATATACAAACCAGCCAGAGCCACTCAGCTTCTTCAGACACACAGCCTCTCATCATTAATATTCATACCCCACAGCAGCTGACTGTGTACACTTATGATCGATGGCTGTGTCTGTCAGACACAGCATGGCAGGGAATGCGATGGATGCTCAACTGGTTTTGAAAGAAGCTTTTGACTCAGTTCAGATTTCACTTGAACCATCATTGAAATGATGAAATTGGCTCTCAGCAGTTTTCTTTGAAGGGGCTTAAAGAGTCCAGTATATATGCCTACTGCTACAGTGAAACGGGTCTAATTACAAGTCTGTAGTTTGTAGAACACAGGTGCACCACATAGTGGGATATCTCCCTCAAATAGAAGCAGGTTAGCTCAAAATTAAAACTACAAAACTCAAATTGAAATAAGAGGTGTATGCAAATGAACAAATCTTTATTCTGATGCTGAACTGACTGGATCAGTGGTGTTGAGTCATGCTAGCAGCATGGCTCTAGGGATGGCAACATTGGTCTGTCTGTTGGTAGGTTCACCACTTTGGTCCAGACTGAAATCTCAACAACTATTGGATTGATTGCCATGAAATTTTGTACAGAAATTCATGCCCCCCTCAGGGCAAATTGTAATAACTTTCTGCTTTTTCATTGTTAAGATATTTTAAGCTGGATCAAAGGGGTGAACAGACCAACAGTGCCATCCACTGCTCACATTGTAAGCATTGACATTTTTGTTTGTAGACACCTGTGCAAGTCCTTTGGATTTTGGAGGTCATCTACATCATGCCTGTGATCCAAATGATCCAAACTTCTTTTTTGCTGCATACAGGTGCATTACTGCCTTGAGAGGACATCATGAATTTTGGAATACTTCTAGCTGTTACCACTCCTCTGTTGATAGCTCCAACTCAATTAAGACAGATTTTTTGTTATCTGGCTGTTTCATGATTTAATTACATTCCCCAAAGTAGTTTACATTCTTTCATTTACTTTCTGATATAAAACAATGGTTGGAAGGTATAGCTTTGTCTCATTAATGGATAGGAGGCCTCTGCCACGCAATTATTTATAGCTGCAATAATCCTGTTTAAGTTATTTCATTCAATGTGATAAATAGCAGTGATCATTGTGAGCAGTGGAGATGTCTCTGATAGATGTGCATTACCTAAAAGCAGCAGATTACTGAGTCTTGTTGGCTTCATGTTGTCTTCACTTTCAACAATGTCTACCACCATCAGAAAAAAAAGAAGCAGCCAAAGCTGACCAATCAATCTTCTTGCAAATTCCATGCGGTATCTCTGCAGCCACTGTAGCCACAATGTGTGGTCAATGCAGAACAAGCATTATTCAAACATGTGGCATACTGTACTTGCCTACATACCCAGTGCCACATAAACATGCATTTAAAAGGAGATGATTGTTTATTACAAGTTGGCATTTTTTTCATAATTCTGGTTTTATAGATTATGGTATCATTGTAGTCACAAAATGAAGTGCTTACATCTTAGAATGCAGTGGTGTCACTACAACAAGAAACATGAGCAGCCAGATGACAGGTTATAAAAAAAAAGTTTATCCAGATGTGCACCTGTAATATCCCTAATAATCCCAAAGGGTGATCATCTTGAGAGCCAAGATTCAGTTAGTAAATTGTATGGTCTGCTTATGACATGTTGTGAAAACCTTCTGGCAATGGGAAATGATGTACTGTTCAATAACAAAGACCATGCCAACAAGAGTATGGATTTGAAATAGTTTAATTGAGGATAGTGAAAGAGAGCTGAGATGTTGAATGATGGATAGGTTGGTACCGGAGGAAGGAAAGGTATGTCGAAAGCTGGTAGGCTCATGAAGGGCCGGATGTAGGATGGGTACAGAGGAATGAAGGAGGGTTGAGGACAGGGTGGTAAGTGAAACCAAAAATGGGAAAGCCGATGAACTGGTTGGCACATAATTTAGGGCATTTAATGTCAAAGCAGATGGCCACCCACATAGAGCCGGGTTCTGCTTGAGGTTTCTTCCCATTAAAGGGGAGTTTTTCTTACCACTGTTGCCAAGTGCTGCTCATGGGGGAATTGTTGGGTCTCTGTATGATCTATACCTGCTCTATGTGAAAAGTGCCCTGAGATGACTTTTGTTATGATTTGGCACTATATACATAAAATTGAATTGAATTGAATTGAATTGAATTGAATTGAATGATATTTATGGGTGTTTGATATATTGGCATGATCGTAAACAGTGCATGGTGGGATGAACGGGGTTCAAGGGGAGGGAGAAAAAGTGATCAGCTGCCCATTTGTTGGAAAGAAGAGGATGAGAGACCCTGAGAAGCAGTGGAAGTAGCAGCATCTATCCTGAAGGAGCAGCCTGAGTACTGCAGAAGGCTTAGACCATGCTGGGTCTCTAACTTGAAGTGTATGGTCTTGACCTGCATCATGTCTCATGAGACAGCTTTAGTTGGGTTTGGCATTATATGAATAACACTGACTTGTCTTAAACATTACAGTGTGCTGTATTGACCAAGAAAGCAGATTTTTTTTCTTTTTCTTTTTTTTTTACAATACATCCCTGATTCAGATAGATAGAAATAAGATTGAAAATCGGCAAACTGTACCTTAAAGCACTTGCCTTAGTAATGAATAAATTAGAATGTAGACATGGGATAACCATCAGGCATAAAAAGAAAAGGAGGTGATGGGCCAGAATTTTCTTTTCAAGCTTTCTCTCTGAGAGCACTCTGGAGATGGTGAGTGTCCAGTTGCAGGAAAATGATTCGTATCAGAGTCGGCTATTGCGTGGGTGTGTATGGAATGCTTGGATCCCAGCTGATTGGTAGTGTGGCCTCTGGGGGAGTAGCTTTCCTTCGAGGAGCACCGATGAAAACGGCCTCTATGTGAATGTGGTGGTGAAGGAGGTATCTCGTTGGTACTGCTGGATCGCAAGTCATGGACAGTATTTTGCAGAGGAACATGGATCACAGAGCACGGACAGGAGGTAAGTGTTTGCGATGCAAGTCTTTCACAGGTCACTTGCAAACTGAGACAAAAGGGGAGGGAACAAGATGGTGTTCCTAAATTCTCTATTGAGCAGAAATGGTATGTTTACAAGGCGTGGTGTTTGTTCTCGAACTTTGTTTATGAATCTATAAACTTCATGTAGTGGCACTAGAGGGATACTGACTAAGCCTCCATTGCTCCAGTGAAGTCGTTTGCTGACCAAGTGTCTTTGTAACCAATTGGGAGTGAATCAGGGTGTTGCTAAAATAGAGCATTCAGCGTTCAGAGTTAACGTTCCCCGAAGAAATAAAAGTTAAAAAAATATGTCATCCTCTGTCTTTCTCTTGCTATCACTTACCATACCATCAAACAAGAATCTTCAAATTCCCCTTTTTTAAAGGGTGTTTTTTTTAGCATCATGTTTGAAATCATGTGAGTGTAGGGTGGCAGAATCAGACTCACAATCAGTATCTAGTTTCTCCTGACAGATATATGATGAGACATCAAACAGAACACAAATATTCCTCCATCCACAGCAATCACAGTGTTCTCCTCTACCTGTCTGTCCCTCTTCAGCACAATGAGAGCCACTCTTGTCCTCTCGGCTGGAGCAGACTAAGGCTTCAAAGCAAGTCACTGAGCCATGAGAAACAGGAGTGGAGCTGACTGATGTTTTAAACTCCCCTGAGATTTAGTCACATATATAACAGAAGCTGTATCAATTCATATTCATGAGATGGGTTTCATCTCGTGGATGTAAGAATAGCATCAGGCACAGGGGACAAGACTTCAGCTAAAGAAAGCACTGAGCTACATTGACTGAAATGTCACAGTGCTGAGTCATACTATAGGTGTGAAGTCCCACAGTCAAGGACAAACAGAATAAGATACGTCATGGGCAGTTGTGGCTCAGGAAAGCAGGTCGTCCACTAATCTGGAAAGCAGGTCGTCCAATGAACCCCAAATTGCTCTCGATGGCTGTGCCATCAGTTTGTGAGTGTGTGTGTGTGTGTGTGAATGGCTGAGTAAGCATTAGAAACATTTTGTCCCAGCAGAGATAATGAAAGCCAATAAGAACACATAAAACAAAGAAGAGAGTTTGTTCAGCTTGACCTGGTGTGAGCACAGTTCCTAACTGAAGTCTTGATCATGGCCTGAGCAACATGCCACTTATATTAGACCACAGTAAGATCAGAGGGGCTGCTGCAGAACATAAAGAAGGTACACACAATGATGACTCATGCAACCTCAAGGAAATCAAACCCTGAGTCACCTCAGTCCACCTGACATCAATATGCAATCCCGGCTGCCAAATTCTGACTGACTGCAAAGACAGTGTCCTGTACAAGAGCGGAGTGTGTGTACACACTCCAGGCAGCACTCATGTCTCAGAATGAACAGCCTTTGAAACTTGTTTTAACATCTGTGAAAGCGCTGTCAAAGCAAAGGCAGTGTTTTGTTGTTATCAATACTTTCATTCCAGACATATTTTTGACTCCTGGCAATGTGGAATCTGCGCTAAAAGCAGCACAGAGCCTCACCCTGCCATGGATGAAGTGCTGTCATTACGATAAAGTGATTTTGAGGAATTACCCAAACTTGTAGCTGTAGTAACGACAGCAAGTTACATACTGTGCATATTCATTTTTAGACTGACTTGTACGTGCCACTAATCTTCTTTAACTTTCCATTTCACACAGATAAAATGTTGTGTCAAGATGAAATAAACGTTTGTGTGCATTTATTTTTACCAAAATGTATAAGAGTTAGCCCTGTACAGGTGGAGAAATATTCTTATTGGATTTACATTCATTAGTCAAGTTGAAGGTTAGGTTTGTGTCAGACTTCAAAGAAAGAGGACAAGCAAGCAGTGAGAGAGAATGTTTTGGCCCATACGAGCTGTGTAGAGCTTAACTGTCACCCAACAGGAACACACCACAACAATTTTCCAGAAATAGTGTTCTACAGATGCAGCAGTTTTGGCTCCGGATGTAGAGCCAGTTGTCCACTTATCGGAAGATCAGCAGATCAATTCCCGACTCCTCCATTCCACATGTTGAAGTGTCCTCAGGCAAGATACTGAACCCCAAATTGCTCCTGATTGCCATGCCATCATGTATGTTGTGTGTACTAATGATTAGATCCTGCTGATGCACAGGTTGGTACCTTGCCATCAGCGTGAATGGGTGAATGTGGCTCGTAGTGTAAAAGCGCTTCGAGTGGTCGGAACACTAGAAAGGTGCTATATAAGTGCAGTCCATTTACCATTCACCATTTACCGTGTACTCACACTCCTGTAACCCCTTTTCTACCAGCGGAGAATATATACTTACCTGTAATAACACCTCATTTCACAGCAAAGCTTGGAAAGTAAAAGCTTATTATTTACAGGTATAAACATCAGAATCAGTGCAGAAATGAATTGAATTTGAAATCCAGAATTTGAAACTTTGCAATTGGCTGACTAGAGGACTTGCCACCTAGAAGTATTTTCCTCACTGTCAACATGTTAAGGTTTTCTTTTAATGATATCTTTAACATTTCTCAACACAAAAACACTTATTGATAACTCAATAATATTATAGGTTAATATTATGGCCATCAGTTTTATTATTTCTCCTTCAATTCTGAGAAATAAAGTTTTTGTGTCAGTTTTCAGTTGCGGATACAGCTTCATTACCCATTAGTCTCATCCCTATAGAGATGAAGAAAGTCTACTTTGCGTTACTCTACAAAACTTTTATTTACTATTATATATGCTATTTACTTTTAATTACTGAATTTATTCCAAACTGATTAAGATTTTTGTGTGCAGTTGGTTCACTGAGTTCCCCCACCCCATTCACACACACACACACACACACACACACACACACACACACACACACTTAGTGCGTTCAACTCCTTTTTTGACTAAAATATCTGAAATAAACCAACATATTTATTTTTTCTTAGATAGATAGATCATCTAGATGCAGTGTAATTACTACTTCGGCTGTACTAGATATTTGATACATTCAGTAGATATATCTTTTCACAACCCTATTTTACAACCCTACTTTGCACACGGAAAGAACTACAACTGTGGTGCTGATTTGTATCAAGCTGCATGGTGTATATATTAGTGTTTTTCCCAGAATTTGAAGTTCTAAATACTGAACTAGGAGTACACTGAGGAGTTTAAGGGGCTGATGAACACCGTTGTGGACTCAGATATTAAATATCTAATTGTTAATTGGGTGAAAATTAATTTTAGGCATATTTTACCCATATCTAACAGCACCCCCAGTTGTTGACTATACTCACATGGTAGCTGAGGTCTCTATAACAGTTGGTTCCGTGTCTACAGCCCCTTTTTGTTGCTGAATTATAAGCCTTCAAATACGCACAGAGGTCAAAGTTCAAAGGTCAGTATTTCAAACCAGGAGCCATGTAGAATCTTCATACTGACATATGTTACTCTCCAGGTCAAGACCTTTCCAACAATGTATTTGGTTAAACTCTACAACAAAGTTTTAATTTTCTCATTTCATGGACACAAGACATCCCAGGCCTAGTTTCAGAGAGCACTTTGAAGGCCCAATATATAAAATTGTTTGTTTGTTTGTTTGTTTGTTCGTTTTTTCTTTTCTGATGGAAATAGTGAGCAAAATGAGTCACCTTCAGAGATCAAATTCCAACACATGCAGAGACTAATATTTACACAACCCTGGAGATTTTTTGTATGTTTATGATTCTTGGTTTTGGGATTTTATGTCAGTATGACGCAAGCATACAAAGAATGTGTCTTGGTGTTTGCCCCCAAAAACACACAACACAGAAGAATAAAAATGGTAAAAAAGGTAATAATAATAATCAAATAAACAAAGTAATATTTAAATTAAATTAAAATTTTAAAATCTATTTACAGAAAGGAATAGGAATAGTTTTGAAATTGGATATAAAACTTGAAATGAAGTATTGACTGTACAAAGGAAAAGAAATATTGACTGTGCTGTGGACAGAGAAATGAAGTGTATGAAATACATGAAGGTGACAAGAGCAAAAATGAAATGTGACATGTGCATAAATAATTAAATTATGTAACAGTAGAGGTTGAATGCAAATTCCAGTTTCCTGAAATATATGAAAGTGACAAGTGCAAGGATTAAATAAGGGATGTGAAATGTAAAGTCCAGTTTGATAACCCCATCTTCAACGTGGTATTGATGCGCGCGCATACACACACACACACACACAACGGTGGAGTGCTTTATTGGATGACATGGCTCACTATTCATTGAGGAAGACTATGTTTCAAGAAAGATGATTTCATATTAAACATGCTCAGCCACATATTCTTGGAAATATAAAATTACATGAACATCTTCACATTTTACAAACACAGGCTATAAAATACCTTTTCTTAACACAGATGTGGCATTTGGATTCGGGTTGTGGTGGATAAAAATATCATTAAAAGAAAACCTTAACATGGTGAAATACTTCCAGGCAGTGGCTCCTCTGGTCGCAAAGCTTCAAATTCTAGATTTCAAATTCAATTAATTTCTGCACCCTAAAATCTACGGTTTTATTGAAATAACATCATCAAACAGTTACATAAAATAACACAAATAACTTAATAGCTCAGATAACTACACAATGCAAAGGTTTCAGCAACAGCAGGGTCCATAGCAACCACCATAGCAAGAGACCTGAAACAACATTTGTAATAACTAATGAACTAAACATCATATACATTCACTGAACAAAGATTAATAAAAAATGCACATTTCTCGCTAGAAATATTGCATTTTCCGCTGAGAATAAAAGAAAGACAGACAGAAACTTGACAGTCACAGACAGAAACTTGACAGTCACATGACATGAATGCAGGCCAATAGAAAAGAATAGGCCAAAAAAACATAAGCATCTCACAATTTTAGAGCCCTGATTGTGAAACTAATACATTTTGCACTGTGGACCAATATAGCTATTATACATTTTGATGTGAGACTGGACTGGTTTAGCAGTACTTTATGCCAATCAGATGAACTGTAGATAGTCTCAGATCTGTAGTCTAGGTAAATACCAGGTTAAATTAAAACATTGGTGGAACCCCTGCACAGTCATTTGTGACAGGCTTCATAAATATCCCCCACAGATTCATTTGCACTACTGCATCCAAATTATTGCATTTAATGGTAATCCATCATATAGTTGTTGAGATGTTTGGACCAAAGTGGTGGACTGACATTGCCACAAGACACACCACTAGCGTGGAGACAACAGGATTATTGATTTATGGCTGTCTCTCAAAAGGCATAATTCAGTCTAATATGAGCACAAAAGTGTCGTTAACAGAGTGTGAAATAATTTAAGAAAAACATCAACAATAGGGAGAATAAGGAGAGACAGAGAAAGAAGCAGGTCAGGCAGCAGGTACAAACTGTGCAGGGTAAATTGAATGGGTTCCCCTCTCCTCCAGTGTTCTCAAGTAGTCCTGGATGGAAACATTGACTAATCATTTGTTAAACACGGTACTTAGAGCACATCAGTTTATTTCACGTGCAGATCTACCCCTCTTGATATCTGTCTTTTCGTGTGGGAGTTGTGAGAGTTTGTCACTGCAGGTGAGGACAGAACAGGTGTGACCTTAGCAGGCAGAAAGGCTAATAAGCACGTGTCTGTGTGTCGGGGCAGATCAGTCAGTAAAATCAGAGTGCTGCCTCTCAGCAACCTGCAGCAAAACCTATCTACACTGGTTTTTATTTTAAGTTGCTACAGTTTACCTATTTTCATTCTAACTATTTTGCCCTGCCTGAATTTGTACCTAAATTTGCAACCAAAAAAAAACCTGTTCAGAACCAAATTTGGCAACTCCAGTCTATTCAGTTTCTTCTCAACTAACCACACCTAGCCTACTTATTACCAGTCATTTTGATTTTACATAATTTACATCTGCTCAGTTTATTCTCACCACCTACTGATCCTCAGCTAATCATACTGCTGCCACTTATCTATCTGCATTTATCCCCTTTATTACCTGTAATCCCCTACTCCACTTATCTACTCATCTTATTGTCACCACTTTTTACTTCACCTAACTATGTGCCTGAAACCGTCTATTACCAACTCCTTTTACCACCTCATTTAACTGAAGATATGCACCAACAGGGACTTGAACCCTGAGCACTAGGGGTGTAGCGGTACAGAAAATTCACAGCATGTGCCTTGATTTTGAGACTCAGAAACAAACTTTTGAAGCAACTCATGTAAAAATCATATTTATTGGGAAAGAGTCTCAGCAGCTTATTCTGATGTTCATCGTTTTGTGCAATAAACATCTTTTTGTGAATTGCCGAAATCCCTATAACAGAGCTGGAGAGAGCAAAATTAGCATGACAAAGAGTCGCAATGGCCACATTTATGGGAAATACATCAGGTTGAAATAAACCAGAGTGAGGGAGGAACGTTAAAGATAGATGTCAAAGTGGGTCCACATATCTGCAATAAATTCACAAGTCAAATACCTGCTGGGTTAAGTGTAGAGATTGTGTCAACTGCAAATTCACAAGGAACACAAATTGTAAATTTCACTAAAAACCTGTAGGACAAAAAACAAAGAGAAAAAGATGATATGATCAATTGTCCATGCAGTAAAATATGTTTACAAAATATGTTGTTGAAATGGGCACACAGGAACTCCTTTTAACAGGAAGATATCGCTAGCAGTTAAATCTGGACTATGTTAGATTGGTTATCTTGATTCTGATGAGAACTAATTGACATTACACAGAGTAACCTAAATCCTTGTGTGACTGCAGTCCTTCTACACAAAGATATACAGAATAGGATTCTCTCTTGTATGCTAGACTTGCACTGTGTGTAGGAAAATATTAGAACCAGAGTCTTGCATCTTCTTCCCTCAGCATGCTGGATCTATCCAGCAAAGTGTCATCCATGACAAACTGCTTGGCCGTCACAGCAGTTCACCCCCAACCTCCATATATAATCCTGTTGATGATGGTGCCAAAAGACAGTGGCTTCTTGTAAGTGGCTTTGGGACGTAGAGGGAGGTAGAAGGTGCAGGTGGGGTGGGTGCAGAATTATACTGTATAAAATGACCATTTTTAAAGTCCTTTTCAACTATTCCTGCCACATTCAACTTTCAAGTCACACCTTAAAGTTTTGATGCAGGAGTGTTAAGGATAAATGACCTTTGTAAGACTTGTTGATTTGCTTTATCACTGTTAACCAACATCAATGACATAGGAGAAGCTGCAGCTAAAATATGCAGAAGATTCTTTGAACTTTTGTATCAGGAAAAAGGCCTAACTCAGTCATATCTTCAGTGTAGTTGTCAGAAGTCAACTACTACAATATTCTGCCACACTGCAACTACCATGTGACTGGACATTGACTGTAGTTGTTGTTTAAAGTGGTTTGCGTTCAGATCATCTGAATCCAGAGGGGTATTCCATTAATGTAGCTCAAGAAAGCTGCGCTTACTTGAAAAAGCCTGGATAGAATTAATGTCAACTTTCACTTGAGGCTCAGGCCGTTTCACTAACGCAGCTTAGCTGCATCTAGTCAACACTAAATCTAGCCAGACTGGAATAAGCTTGCAGTGTGCGCGTGCATGGAGTACATAAGCAGCCCAGAACAGTCGATTGCAAAAAGAAGGGAAAACTAGAGTGGTAATCTTCTCCGCAGAAGAACAAACCTGCTGATGAAACTATATGAAGAATATAAAGGAGTTTTCACCAAAAAGAGTAATACTGCTACAATTAACAAGGTGAAGGAGATGGCTTGGCACAAAATTGATGACAGGTTAAATGTATACCTGGTTAGAGGAGTGAACTTATAACTAGAAGGTTGTCAGTTCAATCCAACATCTGGCTTGATGAGTCTGTGTGGGGAAAGTGAAGAGCAGCACTTGTCCCTGGTCATGATTTTATCTTTATTTGTTAATAAATGAGCATTCAGATCAGTGACTGTGGTTATATTATCACTAGGCTAGATAATATCGGATGTATAATTAAAATTCTGGTGTAGGCAACTTAAGAGAACCAACTTACCAACATTATCATACTCTTTGACACATTTTCTCTTCCACAAAATGTCCATTTACAGGCATCAATGAAAGATAAAAATTAAGTTGCAGTTGGAGATAAAAAAAAACTGGAGAAGGATATAAGTACAGTGGAAACCACTTAGAGTGATCACATCTGTCTGGGTCAAATATCACTATACTATCACAACCTTTTCTTTTTCTTTATTTCTCATTTAGAATATCATCTAATTGAAGTTTGTATATTTATTAGCCTACATGAATATAGAGTTACTGAATTTTATTGACTGTTTCAAAATACAGTACAGCTGTTTCAAACGCATTGTGAGCATTTTAGAAGCAGTAGGTTCTGAGCGGTGAATTTTGCTTACTATAAGCAGTTACCACTGTATTTAAACACAGAAGGGCATGGTTTGGACTTTATTTCATTTTCTTTTTGTCTTCACAGCACGAACAAAATGAGTGGATGAAAAAATAAATAACTACAAAATAACGCTGACACTTTTATTTCTTAAATTACAAACACTAAGCTTTTAAATAAAATGGTTCACTCCAACACAGGAGTGACAACGAATAAAATGGGGATTTACTTCAGTATTTTTGTAAAAGTGCCTCACAGTTCTTCTATTTTATGTTTCCTGAACACAAACAAGTGATGAGAGTGTGAAAAGACACTTGATGGAAGTGTCTTTTGAGAGTCTGTTTCTGTCCGTCAGACATTCTTTGACATGCAGCTGATTTAAGCTCTACAGTTAGCCTGCCACGGAGCAGGCTAGTTCTGCTGACTAAGTTACCATGGTTACTGAGCTGGGACTCATATAAGCTTCAGTGATGGAACGGAACACTCACTTAAATTAGCAACGCTTATTGAAGTAAGCCAGGCTATACCATTAGCCAGCTTGATGGAACACCCCCCTGGTGTCCTCCGTTTGGTCCACTCCCAGCCCCTTTAGAGGTCACACACAGCAAAACAAACAACCAATGAGCGAGCTGTGTTTGTATTTGTTGTTGTGTTCTGTGTCTGTTGTTCCAGCTTCGTCCTCATCTCAGCATCACACCATGTGACATCATGGGTCATCCTGCTGACATGCAGGTTTGGAGGTCACTCCGTGATGTGACAGACTGTGGTGCTGTGAAATATGTGCTGTGGCATCCCAGGGTGCAATGTGCTGACACCTGGAAGTGCTCACCATACCGCCATTACCCAGGATGCTCTGGGCCAGCAGTGTGACCATCATGCAGTCATCAGGGAGAAAGGACGGTTCTTTTTTTTTTCAGATTGTATTTATATATTGGTACAGTGTACCGTTTTTAACATAAAAGATGCCCTGCAACGGAGTTAGCTCAACGCTAATTTACATCCGCAGTCCCCTACAATCAAAACATACAACAGCACAACAACAAACAGTACAAAGCAAAAAACATACAGAACACACCACATAAAATATAAAGCTACACACAACAGCACATCACATATACCCACGATGTCAATTAGAAATTAATAATGTAAACTTGTTAAGTTAAAAGCAAGACTACCTGCGCTAATGAGAAGACCATAGATGAAGTTTAGACTCAGTGGTCACAGAGCTGATTGGTCTTTAGTAGATTTTTAATTTGGCCTTGAATGTATTGGTTTAACTACAGTTCTTCATATCATCAGGTAGGACATTCCACTGAGTTTTGGCTTTCACAGAGAAAGCTGACTGCCCAAATGCAGTGTGACGAAATGGTACGGTACAATCTTATATAGAGGATATTCTGGAGGATCTAGAACTTACTGGTTTTCGGCAACAGGACATCCTCAATCCCACCCTTTAACCCAACCCAACTGGAAAAGCAGAGTCCAGTGAGGCTGCAAAGCTGTCAGCCACCTGGTGTGTGTATGTGTGTGACTGCAGTCCTGGTTTGCTGAGTTACAGTCAGTCTGGACTGCTGTGAGGGGCCTCCTGGGGCCCAGATGACGGAGTAAGATTAGTGCAGCAGAGCTTGGGCTTTACCCTGCCTGTAAATCTCAGGATGACTCCTCACTTAAAACTGGTACATCATATGCTAGAGCACAGTCTGAGGATAGTTCAGCAAACTGGATCACTGTGTCACAATCTGACACCATTCATCCCACTTTCTATGAACAGTTTATGTATCCAGCCAGGAATCTTGTGCAGTAATATTATAGGTTAGTTACTGCAGGATTACTACATTTTATTCACTTCTTGATGAGGAACCATTGCAATATTCACAGAAGGACAGACCTCTGTTTTAACTTTATTTCACTTTCTGATGGATCAGCATGATGCACATACAGTATGTTCATGCTTATCAAATAATCTTGCATAATTATATATATCATTTATACAGATCACCTCCTTGACAGTTCCCATGATCAGTCGATGGATTTGTAGCTTAGCTTTTGAATTTATACTAAAATCACTGCTATCTCTTCTACCACAAATTCATTCAAGTCATTGGTCTGTATTTCCTTCAAGAAAACTTCAACATGAGTTATTTTAGGCATTTGAACAAACAACCAATGCTGTCATTTTTTCATGAGGACAGTTTTTGTCTCATGTGTTGAAGTGAAATGTTAAAGGGGACATATTCTGCACATTTACAGGTCCATATTTATATTCTGGGGCTCTACTAGAATATCTTTGCACAATTTACAGTTCAAATAATGTTCTTTTGCAGCCCCTCAGTTCAGCCTCTGACTGAAATAGGCTGTGTTAGCTCCTGTCTCCTTAAGGCCCCCCTCCTGATAAGCCCATTGTGTTCGGATAAGTTCCTGATAAGCCCCTCAGCGACTTTTGACAGCTCAGGAGGCTACCTAAACAAACAGTAGTAGCAGGATTTCACTACTTTTTCTTGTTCTTTAGTCGAAATGGAAACCTCTCAAATATATCCAGGGTTTGCCCTGGATTTTTTTGAGACAAAGGTGGCAAAGGCTAGAGTGTGTGGTGTAGCGTACAGTTTGTGTGTGCACTATAGACTGTATAAAAATAATAGGCATAGGCACCACGACATCACCCATAGGTTCGTAGACTCCCCTTTTGAAGCCTTGAGTTTGGCATTTTGACCATCAGCATCTTGTTTTTTTGGAGCCAGAAGTGAATTGACCATATTTGGACAAGAGCGTCGAGTTGGGGAGGAGCTCCCCAGGGTCCAACTACAGTACCTCACACACTGACTTATCAATCACAAAGTAGCCATGCCCTAAAGCATACCCTGCTTTATCGTCTATTTTACTCTAAATGTGGCCATAATTTATATATATAATCATGCTGTATTGAAAGATTGAAACTAGCTGTTGAGACCATAAACTCATTAGGTGTTTTGTAGGCCTGGGATGATATGCTTATCTCCCGATTCAATACTATCACAATACTTGGGTGCCAATTTAATTTAGAATTGATTCTCGATTCAAAACCAATTCTCGATTGAATGAATAGAAAAGGGGGCACTATTTTCAGTCTCTTGCTCCAGTATACAGTGTGCCAAACCATTCACTGGTGTCCTTAGTCCACTGAAATACAATATGAAACTGGCAGATAAGATAAATGGTCATCAACCTTTTTGTTTTAAAAAGTTAATTGCATTAATTAATTAATTAATTAATTAATTAATATGAAAGCAAGTTAGTTTCCTGCCTGTATGAGAATAACAAAATGAGGAGAAGGCGGATTGCTCCACTGTGTTGTTATTAACATCATGTCTCCAGCAGTGGAGAGCAGCCTCTCTGCCTTTAGCTCCGGGGAAAGCCATTGTTGTCCAAGACGCTGAGCGGATGCAGGGTTTTTGAGGTGAAACAGACTGAGCACTGAGTTATTTTCTTAGCACCACATTTGGTTTAAGTTGTTTAAGTGCTGCGGTGTGTGTTGGTCCACCAACCTCATTTGTTACTGCTTTTTTGGAGATTAACTCAGCTTGTGTGCACTGTGCACTGTCCTGGTGCTACACTGCCCTCAAAGTGCCCGCCTTTTTTGTTTTGCCAGAATTTTTGACTAAGGCCTTTGAGTTAGATAGGCAGCGAAAACCCTGACACTTGTACATGTAGGAGCTGGAATCCGATCCAAAATACAGTGGAAACCACCTATAGTAATCACGTCTGTCCAGGTTAAAATGATCACTATAAGCAGATGATTATTATAACCGGGTTTTTTTCTCCTCCGTAATTTCTCATGCAGATTACCATCTAATTGACATTTGTATATTTTTTTACATGAATATAAAATAATGCAACAGGCAGCTTTGGTATTTACTGAATCTTATTGACTGTTTCAAAATACAGTACAGCTGCTTAAACGCTTGTTTCGCTGCTGCATCTCGTTGGCTCATTTTTGGCAGTTTGTCATAAGTTTCAAGGAGATTATGTTTTTCATTGAGAGAAAATGACTCGTTTTCCCTTTATGATCTTAATGTGCACGCAGCACCAGCCTCAGGTTACCAGCCCAAAACAGACAGGTTTTGCATTTAGGCTGCAGCGGTGGAGGCCACAGTGGTCCACAGCAAGAAAGTTGAACCAGAATCAACTTTTGAACCTCCACACAACCCTGCAGAGGTGCGCCGCAGTGCCTGATAATGGTGCTGCAGCTGCTACCTCATGGGAGTGAGGTACAAAAGAAATAGAATTTTGTTTTAATTTTCTTTCTCATGTCTTCATGTATGAAAAGACCCAAAATGAACACTGTAAGCGGACTACTTGATTGCTCTAAGCAAATTATTTAAACAGCATTAGTATAGGAATGATTCTGTCCCAAGCTTTTTGATCCATATAAACGGTTGATCACTGTTACCGTGATCACTAAAGCGGTTTCCACTGTATGACAGTGGACAACACAAATAACCCATGAAAACACCTTAGCAACAATGGCTACAGAACAGACGGTCATTTGTGGGCATGTGCAAATGTTACGCCCATAGAGTGGAAGCTCACTCGAGGGGTGACATATTTTAGAAAAATAATTTATTCTGAAAGAACAAATTGACACTGTGTGAGTCGGCTGATCTTCAGTGGCTTTACTCCTTTAACGTTAACTGCCAACTTAAATTAGTTGGAACAATATAACAATGCAAAACAATAACAATATAATATAAAAATTCAATAATTCAAAATACAGTAATCATGTATAAACTAGCTATTTCCATTTAAAATCAATAGGCTAAAAGAATCACAAAATATATAAATACATAAAATAGGCTTAAAATGAGTAACAGAGTGTTGAAAGTGCTATATCAGTCTTATCTACAATTCTTATCATTCCAGGAATAAAACAATGATCTCATTCCCTCATAACTTCAATCACGCAACATTTACATTACAATATAATCAATAAAAAGACAACGGTAAAATTACAATAAAAGACAACGGTAAACAACAGTGCTGCTAATCAGCTGTTCGGGCTCTGGCTCTAACTGACTATGTTCTATAACCGTTGTAAACAACTGAAAATAAACGTTATGAACTGTTATAAACATACTGAAAATAAACGTTATTAACTGCTAGAGGAAAACGAACAAAACAATGAAAATACAAACCACAAAACACCATAACATTAAATCTTTAAATACCTATCAGTGCAGTCAGGCAAACTTTACATCTGTTTAATTTAAAGATAACTATCATTGTAACTGGCAAGCTAGTGCCAACTTGCCCCACCTAGCTAGCGCATATAGGCTTACACTAATAACCTACAGACACGCTACAATACATAAAGCAGTACAATAACAATAAAAACAATAAAACAATAAAATTAAACATTGCAGTGAGACCTCTGCACTGAAACTTTCTTCTCTCTTCAAATAAATGTCAAAACAACCTTCTAGTTTCAAATTCTGCACATACATCATTCTGCACAGTGAAGCTCAAACATACAAGTGACTTAACAATAAGAAAAACAGATTTTTGAGTGGTGGGGGACTTCAATTATTGTCTAATCATGGGGTGACAAGCTATTTCATCTTTTCGTAAAAATGTCTTTCCTGTTTTGAAATTAGGCAGGAATGTGCTGAAAAGAATTTACATGCAGCATACATTTGAGGTTTGGAGAGTGTGAAAATAGTCTCAAAACCCCACACACAAAGGTAACCCCATCCACACGTGTCAGGTGATCAGTGCACACACATTTAACAATCTGTAAAAAAAATGCAAAAGAACTTGACAGATCTATGAACTTGAAGTTGAATATACTGTATATATATGTAAAATACTGATATTAATGCAAGTTGCAATGTATTTATTTGTAAAATTGTTTTACATTTGTTCAAATAGTTTGGTATTTGTGTGTGGATTGGACAATGCATTTGTGAACACAATAAATTACGCACAAACTGCAATATAATGTGTTTTTATTTGTAGATCATGTAATACACGTTTGTCAGCTCTATTGAGCCTAATTTCTCTCCATACTGAGTCATCAGGCAAACCAGTTGAACCTAGTTCAATTTTTGAAGCAAATTTGGCCAATCAAATCTATGTAGGCACACATTCCTGGTAGATTACTTTGTAGCATATTTCTACTGTTTACAGGAAGTCACTACGACAAAAAATAATATCTGTGCAATGTTTTTGGGGTTAAATAATACAGTAGCATTAAGTCCTATGTGCCTTTTAGTCCACTAGACTTCAAGGCATTCTATGAGGATGGTAAAGAGTGGAACTAAGCTTTGTTTTTCTTCCAGAATATTGTGTTGTAGGCTATGTTATAGCCTCTCTGAAGTATTACTAACATTTAATGGGTCACTTCAACTAAATTAACATGGATAACAATTTATTCAGCAGAAGGAGTTTCCACAGAAAATTGTTGACTATGAGGTCTGTGGCTAATTCAGAGAGACTGGAGACATTGTTTATCAGAGACTGAGTTCTCAAAACCTGGACAAATAAAAATAAAACATCTGTATGGAGAGATACCACTAGCAGGGAGTGAATCTTTTTTGTTTTTGTTTTTTATTTTATCAAAGAAGGTGTAATATGCTATTCTGATGTTGCAATGCTAAAGATGTTGGGAAAAAATGTATAGCTGTTCCGCTAACAGACAAATGTCTGCTTTCAGTGATTAACAACCTAAAAGTAAGTTTTGAATTCCCCTTTAACAGGTTTTGCCCTCGTTTCATCTGGTACTGTCCCTCGATGGAGAGAGACCATTAGCATATTTGGGATTGGTGTTATTCAAGGCAGAGAGTATGATTGTGTCTGGCCTCTTTAATCATCCAGCAGCCGGCAGCATGTGTGGATTATGGGATTTGCAGCTGCCTCTCTGTCTCATTGTTTTTCAGGTGAAGTAGGCCAGTGGTTTGGGACACTAGGACTAAAGCCAGCCTGGCTGCCACAGCCCCCGCAGCCCAATGTGAACCCACCAAAGTCCACTGCAAAAAATATACCTTTTACTACTCACTCCTTACTCTGACTCTGTAACAGTCTGTTGCTTTTTTATTTAAATCTGTGTTCTCATTCTGATCCTTTCTATATTGTGACAAAAACTCAGAACTCATAAACAGAATCAAAAAGACATCAGTATTGTACACAATATTTGACAGACAGATGACATCACTCCAGTGACTCCTAGGCACCAAAGACAGAGACAAAAATGTCAGTGGTGACAACTGTCAAATTGCTGGAATTTAACATTTTCTGGATTCAAGCATATAGATCGGTTTTATTCTGCCTTATTCATTATGATGTTTGTTTTATATCTCAGCAACAAACCTATTAAAGGAATAGTACAACCTTTTTAGAAATTCACATATAGCTGTCTTCCTGGGAGTAAGATGTTCAGATGGATAATCTCATGGGTGTGTGTAAAGAACAGAGCTGGAGTCAGGACTAGCTAGCTTTAGCCTGGAGGCAGGGGACACAGTAGCAGCACGCAGACACAGCTCTGTCCACATGCATTAGACAGGGGCCAGATGCATAAACGATACGTACGCACAAAAACCATGCATACGCCATTTCCCGCACATAAACTGGTATTTATAAACACAGAATGTACGGTGAGAATGTGCATACCTCATGCATACTATAGACCAGGCGCACACATCTGAGGGTGATGTGATGAGGTGGAGATGAAATATAAGGTGAGAGACGCAGTCTTTTAGTGAAACATTGTTTGTTTAGGTTGACAACCAGCTGCACTGGCGCATTTTAAGTTAACATTGATTAATTACTTTTGTGTTTAATTTTTCATTCTTTTAATTTACATAAAAGTTTATTTTGCTCTTAATATTCTTTTTATTTTATCCTCAGTTGTGTCACACCTTGTAAAGTCGCTTTAGATATGAGCGCTACAAACGCATTGATAACATTTCTGAGATGTCACTGCTGATGATGGTTTACAGGTCCACTTAACGAATGAATGATATGGACGGTATAAAGAGCCGCACAGCCGCGCGTAATGGTCGCGCGTAATGACAGCTATTCTGGCTGTTGGAGAACCTCGCCGGCGCAACACAATCTGTGAAACAGCACTTCCTCTTGCCCGTTTGTTTCATGGACAGCTGTACAGACTGGTGGGTAGGTAGCGAATTGATATGAAAACGGCTGGTTTTGGGCGTGTCTTCATCCATTTATGGTTAACTGTGGGAGTGGAAATGAGGCCCGTGCACGTGCGCCCAGTTCCCCAGTGACTGAGATTTATAAAACAGAACCATGCGTACGCACAGCTTTATGAATCTGAAGTAAATATGCATCTGCATATTTCTGGCTTTGTGCGTAGCTACACACAGTTTTAGTCAGGAATCTACACAGAGTTTTATGCATCTGGCCCCAGGTTCATCCTCTTTGTTTATCTGTCTCCCCCTCCATATTTTCTCTCACTTCCTCTATGACTGATGCTAAGACTCAATTTCATTTACCTCCTTATTTACTACACTGTAAAAATAACTTACTGTGATTTTTACAGTAATTAACTGACAGCAATTGACAAGTAACTTACTGCAATTCATTTTACAGTAACTTATTGTAATTTATTTCACAGTAAGTTACTTGTCAATTGCTGCCAGTTAATTACTGTAAATATAAACACAGAAAACTTACTGTAAAATAAATTACAGTAAGTGTACTGTTTTTTATTTACAGTAGCAATTGTAAAATGAAACAGTAATTTAATGGTACTGTATCTACTGTTACAGTAGCTGTACGTAACTGTAAAATAAAATACAGTAATTTTATGCTTCTGTGTAATGGATTACAGTACCAGACATTTTGCGGTAAATTAGATTACAGTTATTCATATAATGCTGTAAACTTTCAAACCACATTTAAATTTCAATAAATGAGTGCAGGACCAACTCTTTAAATGACAATTATTTATTGTTAACTGTTTCCCCTTTCATGACAACTGTACGGGGGTGAATTTTTTTATAACTCACCCGTATAAATTTTATTAAGTTATAAAGTTATGCATGATGAAGGACATGGCTGCTTTGAGTGACAGGTCCGCCAGCTGCTAGGTGGCTTGTTTCAGCCATTCACACTGCCAAGATGGCGATGGCCAGAGCGGCTCACTTTGAGCTTCAAAATGGCTCTTCAGAAACCAACGGGTGACATCACGGTAACTATGTCCATATTTTATACAGTCTATGGTTATGACTATAGACTGTATAAAAGGTCATGACCTGATAAACGTTGAAACAAATTTAAAAACTGAAAGTAACAGCCTGTAGAAGCATGAACAAACAAGGTCTCATCTTGAAGTATTTGAATTCATGTGAAAAGAATAATTACTTCAAACTAATGTTTAAATTATTTAATCTGCACCATGAATTTGAGGGTTTTATCTGAAGGTATTACAAAATAATATCTAAATCTTTACAAAAGGGAAAGTTGCTACCTTAAATAGAGTAACATAATGGTGTCTGCAGTACGATCAATATTACTGTGATTTTCTACAGTACTATAATAGTTACTGTGATTTTCTACGGTAATATAATGGTTACTGTGATTTTTTACAGTAACATATGGTTACTGTGATTTTCTACAGTACTAAAATAGTTACTGTGATTTTCTACGGTAATATAATGGTTACTGTGATTTTCTACAGTAACATAATAGTTACTGTGATTTTCAACAGTAATATAATGGTTACTGTGATTTTCTACAGTAACATATGGTTACTGTGATTTTCTACAGTATCATAATGCTTACTGTGATTTTCTACAGTATTATAATAGTTACTGTGATTTTCTACAGTATCATTATGATTACTGTGTTTTTAGGCCTAATACACAGTACTAT
Source organism: Thunnus thynnus (assembly GCF_963924715.1). NCBI lineage: Eukaryota > Metazoa > Chordata > Actinopteri > Scombriformes > Scombridae > Thunnus > Thunnus thynnus. Next base: position 29,759,302 of record NC_089534.1, read on the forward strand.
ACTGTAAAAATATTAACTGTGCAGAAACACAGTAAATTACTGTGGATTTCACAGCCATTTTTACAGTGTATTCACTACCAAATAAGACTGTATTTGTTCAGAGACGGTTCTCTTCTTAATTTTAAGTGCTACATAGCACTATAGCTATGTGGCACTGTAGCCACAGGTATGTAAATGCCATATTTACAAAGCTGTAAATGTGCCAAAGCCTGTCAAAAATTCATTCTCTTCCCTCCTCTTCACTCCCTTGTGTGTCTGATTTTTACTTGTCTGTCACATCTGTCTCTGTCTCTGCCTGTTCTCCTTTGTTTATGGGTTCCCTCTTTTTTATTCGTTCTTTCCTTTTTTTTCTCTTCTTTATTTCCTCTTCTCCCTCTTCTCAGTCTCCTGTTTCTTTCTTTAGCCAGAATGTCTATTCTCTTTTTTTCTCTTCCCTCAGTTTACTCTCTCCTCTTTCTTCCTTCTCTTCATCCTTTTTCTCTCTCTTTCCTCTCTTTTCCCTCTGTTGCTGACTCCTTTTCCTGTGCACTGCATGTCAGGCAAAGATCCATGTTTGGAAGTCACTGATGTCCTCAAAAGTTTTCTTAAAAAGAATGGGGATCCTGTTAGATAAACAAGAATTTCCTGGTTTCTGTCCTCCTGTTGGCGGTGGGATGTTGTGATGGATGTGTGTGGTGTCATGGCCTCAGGCTCTGGCTTGGCAGGTGGAGACAGGCTTTGCACAGGTAAGCACTCAGGTTTATTGTCCCCTCCTGAGGACTTGGCCTCTGGGTACACTGCTGCTGACCCAAAACCACGGAGCTAAGCACTGCCCCCTGCTGTCAGCATGGAAAAATGTACAGTATCCTCTGTGTGCGAGTGTTTGTGTGTGCTTTCCTTGTATCTCCACATGTGGTTGGTATATTTTTGGTAGCAGTAGCAGCTTGGCCAAAATCCCTCCATCACAAAGCAGGCTGGTGTTATTCCTCATCCAAATCTTTGCAAAAATAAAACCATATGTGGTTAACAAGGCCAGAGTATATCTCCCATCTGTTACTGCAGCTATCTAAAGATTAATGCATACTATATTTATTTAAAGAAACAATAAAGAGCTTTATTTATTTTCATACAAGACACAGTGAAGCTGGACATTTTAACCCTCCAGCACTTTTAGCTCCATTTCAACTTGTCTGTTCACTGTCTAACTAGCTTTTACAGAACATGGTGTTCAGGTGTAACAGCTGAGTCAGGTTGGTGGGGGCATCTCCTATGCTGTCAGCCTGTTGTAGCTGGTAGTTTACTGGTTATTGTGACCATACATATATCAAAGATCAGCCTCACAACAATGCATAATCCTTTTTTGTAATCCTTGGTAGTGCTGCCCCCATTGTATACCAAAGTTATTTACAATCTACAATGTAGTACAAAGTCAAGAGGTTATTATATGTTGCACAAGCTAATGTGATAAGTTAAAAGGATAATACACTAATGGTCTGTAAAAGTTTAAAAAGATAGTATATTTAAAATGCTGTGATAAAGTCATCTTATGATCAAGGTTGCCTTATATTCATAGTATTATTTATATTCGAACCTCATGCCATTGAGAGCTACTGTGACTAAACACATTGATTAACAATTTGATGAGAAGAAGGATGAGCTAAAAGTCAAGAAAGCTCAGATCACTTACTGCTGGACAGCTCATCACAACTTTTCTTAAAAATTAACCATTTAGGTACCAGTTAATGGATGTCAGCCTGTCAAAAGCAAAATTAACAAAACTGACATCTCTAATATTAACGTCACCTGATTTTCCCCTTTTCAGTCATCATAATTACTACAGCTAGGGGGCGCCGTCACTGGAATGTCAATATATGTTGTTTTGGGGCACTTGCTGAGCGGTGGATTCTTTCATAAAAGCCACATCAGGACCAGCCGATGTGAGCAGAGCTCCCAGTGCCTAATCGCCAGTATTACACACACACCAGTGGACAGGCTGCCTGCTGATGTGCTCGTCCTTACATCTCTGATAACACAGCAGGAGGTTCAGAGTAATGACCCCCGGATTATATCACAGATATAAATAGAGCGGGAGGAAGTAGAATACAGTAAGTGTGACATATGATGCCATACAAGATGGGGGTATCAGTGCATGTGTGTGACCTTGCATGCCTGTCATTGAGAGGGAAATGGAAGCACGGAGCAAGTGAGTGAGGGATAAGAAGGAGGAGGATCATGATTTATTTTCAGGACTTTATGATGTTCAGATCTGATATCAGCCCCTCAACAGCGGCTGCTGTCTCTTTGTTCAAGTGATATAGTTTTTGTGTCCAAACCCATAATCAAGCCCAACAACATGTCAAATTGGTTAAAGTGGTTCAAGTGGTCAACAGTGAGAGACTGCTTCATGAGAAAAACAGCAGCATCGGCCGTTTAGTCAAAGACTTAAAATGACCTAGCATTTACTTTTAGTTAACATTTACTTGGCATGCTACGTCTTGTGGCCATAACATGACTGTCTCTGAGAATCAAAGGAGAAAGCGGATTGTCATTAATCCACAATGAAACCTTTGTTCCAAAAATAAACACTCTCCCTTGAAATGAAAGCAATCATTTTAACCCAAACCATGATCTTTCCCAACTACACCAAGATATTAAGGGATAAAGACAACAGAGGTAGCCTAATCAGAATGTCTAACCATAAATAATGGCAGTCCATCATTATTGGTTATCAGACACCAATAATTTTTATTACCTAACAAAAAGACTTTTTATATATCATTTGCTGAATTTGGCGTCTGTGTCACTGTGTGAACTCCAATTTAATAAATCAGCAGTTATAAAAATGTGTAAACTGTGTTGTTAAAGCAGACAAGCATTATCTGGGAAACATCACATTTATTCACTTTGCATGGAGCTAAAATTGATACTGAATTATGTTAAATGTTCACTGAATAAGTTAGTGTCTGTTTAAGAGTCATAAGAAATCATAAATTATTTTTTAGAAGGAGTAGATGTTTACTGGCAATTTAACAATATGTTAATGGAGGTTTTCCTCTAACAGTAGCAGATAGTTGACTTTGTCTCTTTGTCGGTCATTTACAATGTAAATTAACTTCAACTTCAAACAGACTTTTCATAATTGACCAGGTCTTTTCTTGTCATGATACAAATACAAGTTGGTACATTTCTATATTTATTGTAAAAATCATACACATGTATCATCAAAACAATTATTACCAAAATTAAATAAAAAAACACTAATTGATTTAATAAAATATCAGCTGTATTTAGCATACAGTTTTGGGAGGATAATGAAGCAAATGTATTTACTACCACTTGATACACACACACATCTGGTTAGAGTGTCCTGCATTATAGAGACCTGAGAGGTGCAACAACCAGCACTGGAAAACTCAAAATACTCGATACATTTAGAAGTCTGGACTCAACTGTAAGGAGTCAACTCAAACACTCAAACTTCTCGGCAATAATGGCAACTGAGTTTGGTACTCTGAGCTTAGCAAAGCAGTATGAACAGTTCACTTCTTTGACATCGTAGTTACACGCTCCATTGATTTCCTAATTTTTTGCCAGATCAATAATATAGGTCATCCAGGGCAAGTTGACCTTCCTCCTGCATGCTGTGGCTGACCTCTTGCCAACTCCAAACAATCTAAAGATCTGGGGCAAAGAAGACCCATCTTGTAAGCAGTGTGGAGCAACCCTTTGCTCCCTGAATCACATCTTGACTGGATGTCCCAAAGCACTGGGAGAAGACCAATATAGTTGGAGGCACGACAAAGTCCTTACAGAAATTGTCAAATGGAATGACCTGCAGAGGGTAAAGCCAACAAACACCAAGCATTTTGTGTATTTTGTGAACAACTAACTTAACACACCGAGAATGTATGTGTTGTATGAAATTCATTCTGAGAGTGAATATGTTGTTATGTTGTCAACATAATTAAGAATTTTTCTACCAAACATATTTGCTAATACAGATAATGAAAATGCACATATTGTTAAGAGATATAGAGTTGTACTGTAGTCTTTATTACAGATTTGGGATGTAGTTAAAGTCTGTCTCAAAACCTTTATCAGGTGGCCTTTACCATACCAGGTGGCCTGTGTACAGCCCAATCAGGTAGGGACTACCACCCTACAGTGGCAACACCCTGGATTGTTAAACAGGTGATAAGGGAACATGTTTGCTCACCTCTTATTGGAAGAATTCACCATGTGCAATAGAATCCCTGCACATCCTGGAACACAGAGATGGATGAAGTCTGGTTGAAGTCTAGGTCAGTCACGGTGATGCTGGGTGAGTGTGGGCGAGGCTGAAGGTGAAGCAGAGAACACCATATGGTCCTACTGTGAGCAGACAGCCCTGCTGCACACATAAAACATTGTGCTACAAACTCCAACTATCCATGCATGTGTTTAGTTGAGAAATCAGATTCATATGGATACACACTGTGAAATTACCAAATGATTTCTGTGTGGAGTCTCAAGTATGCCACATATTACATTACATTAGTCACCCTTTTCCTTGAAATCAAGAAAATGGGATTTTATGAAGAAGAGTAGTGAAACTGTACATTGGCATGTTTGTGTTTTTTTATGGGTACATTGGAGACAGAGCACTGTGATATAGTGGCAAAAGTGACGTGAGCTGCTGTCCCTTTGCCGTCTTCGGCTGAAGTGCCCCTCCGGACTTTACATAGTCTGATTATTATAACACCAAATTATCACTGTTAATCTAAATGAAATGCTGTTGTTAGGACAACAATATCAGGTAACTGGATATCCAGACTGTGATGCTACCTGTTGCTGTCACACACTGCTAGTGAACTGCTGGAGGTTGAGTGTGTACATCATGTCTTATAATGCATTGTTCAAATGCATTATAATATAAATAACCCTGCGTAACTTATATCAGAGTTAAAGAGGGTGCATATAATGAGTGTATTTAAATAGGATATAGTAACTTAAAAAGAAATTCCTTCTAACTCCTATTTTCATATCTATTACTATTGGGCTTTGGGTAGTACAGACTTTAGGACTCTTTAGGACTACGTTTTTATTGTAACAGTAATTCATAAAATATGTAAAAGTTGCTTCTAAGTCTAAGAGAAGTTAGAGAGGGTCCAGTCCTTATTTTATTTTGTTTTATTATTTAAATGTATTAACTTATTTTACTTATTGTATTTCATTTAATGATTTTATTTCATTTTATTTATTCATCTTCATTGTTTCTGGCCTGCTGTTTGGTTTGCGTCCTCTGTGTGGAGTCTCACAGTGGTCTCTCAGTGGTGGCACATCCTGTACAACTGCTGTTAACCAACCTACAAATATGAAGACCTAACGCATGCGTATGGTTAACAGCATGGAATGTGGCTTTCAGCTCACAAATCATGCTTTCTGAGTGGAGAGGGCATGTGCTACTAAAATTCATTGTGTTTTTCTCCTTCCTGCCCTACTTTCATCAACTCCCAATAGCTATGTGCTGTACATGTGTCCTTAATCCTCCACCACAATCACAGCAGCACTCAGCTTTAACCCACATGTTTCATTTTCACAATAAACTGTTCAAATACAAATTGCTACCTGAGTAAGTAATTCCAGGTGGTAATTCTTAAACAGAAGTTGTTTCTGTTAAAGGGTTGAATTCATGGAACAATTGAAGTGTGAAACTGAAAAAATGTGTAGCACATAGTGTACATTAAAACAGATGATGTAATGTCTGATGTTACTTTTTGACATAAATAGGGTATGCACAATTAACTTCAGCTTACACCTCTTCATCAGTATAAAATATTTATGTTTCTACTGTCCTATTTTGTTGGGAGTAATTTCCTTTTTTGTTGTTTGTTAGTATTTGACCAAAATACATTTCAGTTTCAAAATTAAAAATCAAGGAAATGGGCCTCCGACCCTGACACTGTCGGATTAGGATTTCAATTCATTCAGATAGTTGCTTATTAATTGATTATTTCAGGCCTTTGTGTTACCATTATCCTCCCAGTGGGTCAGTCTCTGTCTCAATGACATTATCAAGCTTTACTAATTAAAAAGCCATGTCTGTCCTGCCAACGAGATTATTATAATTGTTCTGATAAACATTGTATCTCTCTAACCCGCTGTTTGTTTGCAGGAGATTCAGCTGCACCTCTGTCTCTCTCTCTCTCCCTGCGTGTGTGGTTTCTAGTCCCTCCCTCCTCTGTGTGTATGTGAATAGTGTGATGTGAGTTTCCCATGTGTGTATGTGTAGTCTGTCCTCTTTCCAGGTCTCCATAGTGATGGAGGTCACATGGCTCAGGTCCTATCTCTATCTGCTTGACGGGAGCTGGGAGATGCTCAAAGTCCTCCCAATATATTCTTCATATAAGTTATCAATCTATCAATAATTCATCCTGGTTTTCCAAACTGTAATTTGTCTTTCTTGTTATAGTCTGTACACACATCATCTATTCCCTGTCTTTCCATCCTGGGAGAGGGATCCCTTATCTGTTGCTCTTCCTGATGTTTCTTCCATTTTTTCCCCTCCTGTTTTTCCTTGTTCAAACTGAGGGTCTAAGGATAGAGGGTGTTTTATTGCTGTACAGGTTGTACAGCATCCTGAGGCAAATGTGTGATTTGTGATATTGGGTTATACAAATTAAGTTGACTGGACTCGACATTCTATCAGCAATGGCTGACAAGTAGAAAGAACTACAGTTTATACGTATTCTTATTCTTTGTATTTATGACTCATGTTCATTCATATAAAGATGAAGAAAACAATTTAATCAATCATTTAATTTTTACCTATATAAACTTCAGTGAGTGGTTCCTGACTTCATTTATAATGGATGATAGCATTTATGGTGATATAAAACAAACCACTGTCCTTGTGATGTTCACTTTCCTCACTTTCTCACAGTTATCTTCTGCTAGGAAATAAGTGGTAGTGAAGGAGCAGAGAGAGGAAACAAGTAGGATGCAGCCTGGGTCTTGTCCTCTTTCACCAAACATGGCTATGATCACATGTGGAAGTAAAGTCAGACTAACTGTGCATGTTCTCTGCTGTTACTGTAGTTAAGCCCTCATTCACAATACGACCACAATATTTTTACCATATTTTGGACATGTATATATTATTCTGTCTCAGGTCAGTGACATCACATGACTGTCTGTGGTAAGAACTTGAAAGACACCATTGTGACATGATATGAATTAATGTTTTATTTGAATGTTATATTTTTACTAGTAGCAGCTGTTTGCTGCTGAACCAACACAAATCACTTGTCCTTTATTTAAGAAACACTAATTAATCCTTTAAAGGTGATTATTTTTCCACTCATGCACACATTTTTTTTACAGTTTTGTCTTATCCTTCACACATGAGGAAAGTTAAATCATTATTTTTTCATATTAAATGACGTCTCTATTGTAGTCTTTCATGTATACTGTATGTACAATGGATGTTTCAACTGACATGTCAATGTCTTAAAGGGGATCTATTACTCTTTTCTTTATTTTCAGTCATATATATAATGTTACGATGTCAGATGTTTATATTAAATGTGGCTAAAGTGTCAAATAATGAGGTAAACGTATGTAGAAGTAATCCCTGTGAGCAAAAAGCACTGGTTTCCAATGTCTTTTTCTATTTTCAGCTAGAGTCAACGTTGGCTCTTGATGGTTTTTATTTATATGGTCATCTGCTCCATGCACAGCACATCAGTTCATTGCTTCGCTCCACTAACATAAAGGCATTTTTCAATTGTTTTGGGAGAAGTCACACCGAGCCATGACTGAAGTGGAGCTGGCACAAAGTAAAATAAGTAGTTTACCTGTTAGAGGTGTGCTAGTTGTTTGCAGTTATTCATCAAACATCATCATTGTGGTTGTTTCTGCTTGTGCTATTCCTCCCTGCATTATTAACTCATCTGCTCAACAAACAGCTCCAAATATGTTGATATGTTGTTGTTTTAATTTTTTTTTTTAGTACCGCTAACAAAGACCTGCTAATTCGGGAGGAACATGTTTCATTTCTTGTAAATTCTTCACAATAAAATTTTCCTGTTATTTTGTCATTTAAAAGCTTTTAATATGAATCAGTGAAGCAGGAAATGGTGGGTTTGCATCGGTGGTAACTTAACATGACTGATATGTGCAGACTTTTGGAAAGCTGGCCAATCAGAAAAGAGTGGGCCTTCAAGACATAGGAACTAAGACTAGATAAAGAATTTTTTGAACTGTAAATCATGCAAAGTTACTCTAGTGGAGTCCAAAAATAAAAACTTAGAGCTAAAAATGACCATAAGGTCCCCTTTAAATATTTCAATGGAGTTTCTGATTAATGGTTGTTTTAAACAAATCAATCTCAAATATTTTATAGATATGGATGTAAATGGGCTATGACAATAACCAATAACCTCTACAGCTCTATATTCAAAGTGATATAAGGAATTAATTTTTTAACTTGAATATTAACTTTATACCATCTAAAATTAGTATTTTGTTGAAAAATAGATTTTATTAACTTAAAATGAACTTTTAAAATAATTGATTTAGTAATGATTATAAAATTATACCCAGTGGAAGAAAGTGAGGTCTGCATGTGTGTCAAAAGGTGTCCACAAGGTGTTTGTTATTCCACTTCTTGTTTTGTCATGTTACTACTTTTTCTTACTTTTTTGACTTAAGTCAAAATCTACTAATTAATATTTGATGTCCATTACAGTGAACACTGTGTTTGAAGGGTTTACGCAGCACATAAACATTTTTATTTGAACTCTCATCAGTTACATTTGAACTGTTCCACCGTACAGTTGTGGGAAGTCTATTGCTTGATTTGAGAGCCATCTGGTGGTTGAAAACCTGAACAGCTCTAGTCCTGGATGAGTGCAGCAACAGAAGCACAGCTCAACACAGGTCAAGTATTATTTATTTGGATCAGAGAGGAATGGGAGCTTTGTGAATGGGTTAATTAATCACAGACACATACATTGCTTACATTCAACTGAAACCAAAGGTAAAATACAAAACATTAAAGTCTCAGTAGAATCCCTGTAATGTATAAAAGTGTAATATCAAACTGAATTCAGCATCACAAGAACATAGTTCATTTGCTGTTCAAGTTAGCCTTACACCAGCTCACTGAAAGAAGTCATGCAAACACAAAGCAATTAAACTTAAGTCAACATTTTGACCTTCTAAAGTTACCCTGACCTTTATACACAGACCAGCCTCACTCTCACTGCTCCCAATGAAAAATACTCCAACATACCTGAACCACCTGATCCACCTACAATCAACTCTCAAAGACAACACTTCTAATACAAAACAGTGATTACATACACAGACGACAAGACAGAGCACAGCAGACAAAATACAGGATGACAGTTGACACTATGAACACAGAGAACACAGAGTTGACAGAAACACAGAATGGTGACAACAACTGATGATGACAAAGCACAGAGAGGACTGCTTTAAATCAAACATTTAGTGCAGTTAAACCAAATTAAATCCAACCCATGCGATACATTACAAAAACAGAAGTACCATTCACTCTGACCAGAACTACCTATCACACAGTACTTAGGTTAGGCAAGTATCTTTTCAAATAATGTAATGCCGGGTAACAACTGAAACAAGGTTTCTGCAGGGTGCTTAAAAAAAACACAAAAAAGTAATGTAAAATAATTGCAGCTTAAATCTACAAGTCCAGCTTTCTTTTTCTCTTAAAATACAGGAGATTCATCTGACAGCAGGCAGGACATCAAAACTGAACACAGTGCAGATGATCCCCAGACCATGGGAACGAGCTGTCTCCACCAGGAAAAGCAAAAATTTAAATCACAAAGGCAAAGTATTTAGCCGGTTCTCCTGAGGTTATGAAAGAAACAGTTTAGTGGGACTTTCTCTTCTCCAGTTGTCTTCTCACAGACAGGTTTTCATGAGGAGTTAGCTGCATCTGCTGGGCTCAGACTGCCTCAGACAGTGTTAGTGATTCCTCTTTATCTTCCTGAAGGACTCCATCCATCCTCCAGCAGGCTCTACTTTGAATACTTCAGGGCCAGCTGCACAGGAAATAAAACAACACAAAATATCTTCATTGTAATAAAAACAATATAAACACATATTCAAATCTGAACTCTCATATTTTCAACAGCAATGGAAGAAGTACTCAGATCCTTTACTTAAGTAAAAGTACCAATAAATCAACGTAAAAAATACTCCATCACGGGTAAAAGTCCTGCATGAAAACTCTGCAACTGCAACTGCAACTCTAAAACTGCAACTCTACAACTGCAGTAAAAGTACATAAGTATTATGAGCTTGATGTAGTTAAAGTATTGCAGTAAAAGTACATAAGTATTATGAGCTTGATGTAGTTAAAGTATTGCAGTAAAAGTAGTGGTTTGGTCCCTCTGACTGATATATTATTGTATATGAATCATTAGATTATTAATAGTGAAGCATCAGTGTTAGAGCAGCATGTTACTGTTGTAGCTGCTGGAGGTGGAGCTAGTTTACACTACTTTATATACAGTTAGCTAGTTTAGTCCAGTGATTCCCAACGTAGGGGTCACCATATAAATCAGAGGGGTCGTGAGATGATTCTGATACATAAATCTATTTTCAGTTTTTTGACTTTTTCTCTAATCTTTGATTTTTGCTGAAATATTGGATCATTTGAAAATGTATTGAAATGAAACCATTTGAGAAGTTTAGAGGGAAAAATCACTATTTGGTGGAGCTGTTAACAACTCATAGACATCTGAAATGTGACCCCGACTACACACTGCTTTTTGTAAGACGTCAAAAGCCAAAAAGGTTGGAAACCACTGGTTTCATCTTTAACAATGTGTTGTATTTTAAAAGCTTGTTACATTATCCATTGTGTCAAATCTTCATCTGAAGAGTAACTAAAGCTGTCAAATAAATGTAGTGGAGTAGAAAGTACAATATTTCACTCTGAAATGTAGTGGAGTGGAAGTATAAAGTAGCATCACATGGAAATACTCAAGTAAAGTACAAGTATCTCAAAATTGTACTTAAGTACAGTACGCGAGTAAATGTAGCTATTTAGTCACTTTCCACTACTTATTATAAATTATTTATCTTGTAGAAAAGGTGTATGACGTTGAAACATCTGCATGTTGAGGTAACCTTGTGAGCAGTGTCTGCAAACTGCTGGGCTTTGTGCATCAGCTCCACAGTCTTGTCCTCAGCACGAGTTAATCTGTCACCACGCTCCCCAAGAGCAACATTCACCCTGTGAACTACATTGCCCATAGTGCTCCCTCTGACACGCTGCCCAGGCTGACCTGTTCATACATACAAAAGAAGAGAAACGTGTAAATGAAAATTCATTCAGGCAAACAGTCAGTGTATCACAAGTAATAAATTAATAAAATACAGTTTAGAACAGACTTTCTCACTAATAAATACGTTTCCTCCAAGTGCCAAAAAAGGTTGTGAAAGTGGTAACAGATAAAAGGTCAGAGGGTCATCAGATACATTTAGGGTTCATCCTCTAGGGACTGTCAATAAGCATTCTGACCTTACAGTGGTGCCAGCATCACTGAAGTCATGTGGGACCATGAATATGCAGACGACATGTCATGGCAATCTGTTCCAGACAAAGATATCTCAACAACTAGTGGCCATAGTGTTGACAGACCGAAGAGTGTGAAACATCACAGACCAGCTAGGTTGGTTGATGAGTGTGTCAGTATGACAATGTGAAAAGTTCCTGCTAGCTTCAAATATATTTCAGATTAAATTGTAATAAAAATAAGATTATAATAGATAACGGCCCCATAGAAGTCCTATTTACCAGCTCAGCATTCTGCTGAAATTCAAGTAAATTTACTGAACCCTGAGTCAGTAAGAGGTTATTCCCCTGTCTGATTCACTGAAGCATCATTATGTTTTATCAGTTGTACCATGTGTCACAGGTCGACTGAGGTTAAGCATGTTGCAGTGCTGTTGAAGTGTAATTTGGTGCCTTGCTGCAGCCTGGCACCTCTCCCACCCATTACACTGCCCCTGTCAGTGGGTTCAATGGTGCACCGTGCTCCCTCTCAGTCTCAGTGCTCCGGGCTTCCTAAAGACGAGCCATTGTATTGACCTCCCCGAAATAAACAAAGTCTTCTCTCATCTGACCGTCACATCACAGAGCACAGAGAAGCCTTTCTGCTGCTGCAGAGAGGTGCAGCACAGTGAGGACAATAGACAAAAAGGCAGCAGGGAAAATAACCCAGAGAGACACAAGCCCAGGATAATATGACCTGTGACAGGAAGTTGTTTTGGGTCTCAGAAAAAAGAATAAGATGACATTCAAAATCCTAAGTATCTATGAGAAAAGAGAGTAAAAACCAAAGCAGTCTTCCTGTGATCATTGACTCCATTAAGCACCTTGGACTGGAGATGCTAAAGCACTCCGATACCTCTTCTCTCTCTGCTAAATATCCATTTAGTGGTGAAGCTAGGAATTCTGGGCAACCTGAGAGAACATTACTCTCCGCCTCCTCACTAAAGGCTGGTCTCACAGGCTTTTGATGATACGTATTGATTAAGATCAATACAGCAATCTATAATGGCTCCATAATGGCAGGTCACTCATGTATTTTTACGCTTCAAGTCTATTTTCCTCCATTTTTCCGCCTTACTATAGTGGTTATGTTTTGGGCTTTGAGCACTGCCAAAACACAGGTGGCCTACAATTAAATACTGTGCCTGAACACATCCTGTGTAGACAGACTGAAGCTGCTGCTGCTCTGCTAATGTGATGCCTACACTACACCTCCTGCACTGGCATGGAGTAATATAACATTGATTTAATTCTGTATCCATTTCAAAAAAGGTCATCATTTCCTAATCTTCCTATGTATCTCAAAATACATAGGAAATGGTTTGTTGCAACATTTGAAACATTGTTGCAACTGTTAGACAAAGATGAGTAACACTCTTTGGCAATATCAGTGTCACAAAAAGACATGATGCGTCGAGAACGGAAATTAACGCCAGGAGAAACAGTTAGCATCTGGCACGCCTTACAGTGTCCTGACAAAAATACTAGCATGTAAGAATGTTTCCCCCCATTTCTTGCCTAGTTGACATTTGCCATTAGACCAAATTAATCCAACATATGGGTGTGACGTCACCCTCTGCTCGCACATGCCTGCTGTTCGCCCACTCACCCTCCCTCTACTGACTGGGAAGGAAAAAGACAGCAGTGTTTATCCTTTACACAACTAAATAGGTAAGAAGATACATTCTGGTAAAGTGTCATTGTTTTAGCTTTCATATCTCTGCTCATATTAAAGTTAAGTCGGTCAAGTCTGTGGGCAGCTCTGGCTCGGAGGGAGAGCGGGTCATCCACTAATCGGAGGGTCAGTGGTTTGATCCCCAGCTCCTCCAGTCCACATGTCAAGGTGTCCTTGGGCAAGATAGTGAACCCCAGATTGTGTGTAAGTGTATGTGGGTGAGCACAGAAACACTGTGGGGTACTTTGGATAGGAAGCACTATATCACTCCTGATGAGCAGGTTGACGCCCTGCATGGCAGCCTCTGCCATCATTGTATGAACGTGTGTGTGAATGGGTGAATGTTGGCATGTGTTGTAGAATGCTTTGAGTGGTGGATAAGACTAGAAAAACACTATATAGATGCAGTCCATTTAAGTTCCAAAAAGACTGGATCCTACACTTCCCATAATGCAACCAATTGTAATTATATTGAAATGTATTTATTGGGACCATGTACAGTGTTAAACATAAATGTTAACATTTGATGTACTGCACCAGAGTTAGCTTATAACTAATTTTCATCTGCAGTTCCTTACAATTAAAACATATAACAGCACAATAACAAACAGTACAAAGCAAAAAACACACAGGACACATTATACAAAATACAAAGCTACACACAATAGCACATCACATACACCCACAATGTCAGCTAGAAATTAATAATGTAAACTTGTCAAATTAAAAGCAAGATTATTTGAGATTTTATGAGAAGACCATGAGATGAAATTTAGATTCAGTGGTTACAGAGCTGAGTAGTTTTTAGCAATCTAGATCCTCCATACCCAGTAAACCCATCACATTTTTCAAACTCTACACCCCTAGTTTGTAAAACAGACTTTCTGTTACAAATATGAAGTCTCTGGGCTTGACCTAAGATAACCTTGATGACCAATTAACTGATCTTTTATGTAAATTTGGAAGAGTTCCCCTTCAGTCACCACCTTACCTCGACTGTGTGAATGACTTTGGTTTGCAACCATCATATTCTTCACACGATTCAAGAAGGCTTTGCAGCGGTAGATGACCAAATTCATGGTGCAGGCATCTGGTAGGACGAGGACAAAATGTTACAACAACGGACATAAAGAAAGCGATTTCCAGAGCATCATAAATCTTAAAAGTCATATACCTCCTGTGAGTTTGGACTGGCAGTTGATGAACTCTGCCTGTTTGGGCGGAATGTAGCTCTTCCGTCGGGCCTGCAGGGTTCTGGATGCAGAGGCGGGTGAGTCACTGGGCCCAGCTCTGACCTCATGATGAGCGCCCTGGCTCACTCTCCTCTGATTGCTAACTTTGCCCAGTTTCCCAGCCTTGCCCAGACTCCCTGCCTTCCCCTCCCAGTAGGTCTGGCAGGCATGGTACAGAATCTGGACAAATATACACTTCTCTGCTGCTGAGCTGGCCACCCACTGATCCACAGTATTGTCAAACACCAGGTCGAATTCTGGGCTGTCCTGAACAAGCAGAGCACAGGTATTCATAATATTCAAATGTATAGACAACTTTTAAATATTTTTAACAACACTTGTAAACAAGACTGGAGCCTGCTGATAGACTTGTTTTTTTGTGTGTTTCTGACCTTGTTGGGGTTAATGCCGTTGACCTGTCGGAGTTGCTCCACTGTCCACTGGGACCTCCTGGTGAAGGTGGAAGAGCCACCAAACTGCTTCACCTTTGTAATGAAGAGCTGATGTGGCCTCGTGTTGGTCACTACACAGACAATATACAAGATCATGCGTTAAGTTCTCTTGATACGAATTTAGGGTTGCTTCTAAAATCTGATATGAAAGCTTTCAGTTTTAAAATAGAACAACTGAGGAACAATAGCTAGACAGAAGACATTGGAAACTTAACATTTTTATAATTGACTATTAATAGAAAATGATTGAGGTGGTGGAGTAAGCTGCAGAAGCAAACAGTGTTGGCATTAGAGAATCAGCAGGGTATTAGTAAGTAGAGGTGTTCAGTCTAAGAACGAGCAAATCTTTAACATGGAATCTTCCAACTGAGGTCACTCTGTTGAATTTAGCTTTTAACAGTGGAGCCTCAGTGGTGACCAGTAACAGCACTGTTCAGCCCAGCTGTGATATCCAGTATATTACTTCTTCTTTAAAAGCTCTGTTGCAGATAGATGGCTGCTGAGATATTTACCTTGTGAACAGTGCTTGTATAGGCCTAGCTTTGTACTGAACTAAATATAACAGTTCAAACCAGCAACGCACTGAACTTATCTATTGAACTGAAGACAGTGAGAAGCAGTATGGAACATCACAGAGTTTTAAACAGTGATATGTTCATTTATTGATGTTCGCACTGAAGTGCATCAACAATGAACAAACTACATAGTCAGTGACTACAACTCTTTCAACTGAACAAAACAATTTGAATCAGTAAGGTGATTCATAATTTCCACCAGCAGTAAGAACTGGCAGTCTATGAAGCCCACCTAATACATTTGTATGAATGTGATTGGATGTTATTAGTCAGCTCGTAGCCGATCGACGATCCATCAATGAGCCAATGGTACTGAGCCTGAACCAACACAAAGCTTTATATTAGATATGAAAATAGTACAAATTTAATGTTAATACAACTCACAATCAATTCATAATTATAATCATAAAACATTTTTAAAAATGTCCTTTTCAAGCAAAATAATAAAAAAATAATATCAAATGAACACACTTTGTGTTGTTGGGAAATGATACAATTCAAGGCATGAACCCACAAACGTCAATCAAAATGCAACACTGTGACGGTGCCAAATTCTTAATCTTCCATGTTCACTGACAGCACTGCTCTCACAGCTCTGACATCTCTGTACTCTCCCAAACAATGGCTGCTGTGATACTCTTCAACAATGCATCTGTTCTGGGCCAAAATAACTGAGTTTAACCTCCTAAAAAAAACAGACTTATATTTCCAAAAGTGATGCTGGAATAAGCCAAAAATGTTACACAGACTGGCCTGTTAATCTGGGAATCAGGTTTTTGCCTCTCAGATACTTCCATCAAACTACCCAGGAGTAACGCTTTTCAACTGAAACTGCTCAAAGAGATGCTGACTGGACAAATGTGGAGGCCAATGGATGTAGAGGAGCTTCTACATGTTCAATTGCAAGGGATGAATTGTGGCCAGTGGTTTCTCAAAGACTGGCCCATCTGTGAGCAAATGACAAAACGCATTGTTTCCTATTGCTGGTATGGTGGTGTCCTGGAAGACTAGTGACTAAGACACTGACCATTTAACTGCAACATGCCTTATTCTGTCCCAGCCAAAGACCTTTATTGCATGCCATATCACTCTCTCTCTTCATGTTCCCCGTCTGTATAAGTGAAGGCTAAATGCCACGAAATAAACTTTTATCTAATTTAAAAAAAACAGAACTGATTTAGCGTCCCTATTGGCAGGACAGCATTCATCAGCACCCTCTAAAACTGTTAAAAAATGTCTCCAAAATAAGTAATTTAAATAATTCTGTGTCTCTTTCAAAGGAAGAAAACATTCTAACAACTGATGGCTATGAAACCCTATTTTGGATCAATGCTGATAGAACTAGTCTGGAATAATTATAGACTGGTTGTTTATGTATAATCAATTTTGATTGATACATTTAAAAATATATCTATAAAGTAATTAATCAAATGTATGCTTGATGCTATTAAAAAGCACTGTTAAGAACAGTTAATGATTTCTATTTCACTATTCTCTCTATACTATAAATTAATAATTCATTCATTTGTCTTCTGCTTTACTGTTTTAACAACAGATTTCATTGTGAGGCAGCTCTCTTAAATGTAATGCTATGCAGCAGTGCACTTTGTTAAACATGGCAGCATCAGAACCTGCAGCCAGTCAGCTGACGAGAGAGGATCTTTCTCACAAGACTAAACTAGCTAACCAATCAATCAGAGCTCCTGTTACTGTCCTGTAGGTTGGACTTCCTTTTCATTTTTAGTAGTGCATGTCTGGGAAATACAGATGCTCAGCTAATCTTCAGCACATAAAGAAAACCTAAAAGTCAAATTTGACCTGAAACACAGATGAATGTAGCGTAGTTTCCTTTGGCTCCAGTGGGCAGGAAGGACATCCGCTTCCTTTGCCTCCTCTTCACCTCCACTGCCACCAGCATCCGCTCATCACGGGGGATGAAGACCTCTTTGTTGATGGAAGACTGAATGTTCATTGTAGTCCCGTGACCTACTCAGGTGATGGATGGATATGACTGTGCTTGTTATGTCTGTTTAGAGATTGGACCAGCTAGTGTGGCTGGGAAAAAAAGACAAATCAGGGTCAAACATCTATCCAGTTGCTTTCTGCCAACAAATGTCTGTGACGAAAACAACTCAGATCACAGCCTCTACAATACAGTCATTCAACTTAGAATGATACTAATGTGTAGTTTGATTTATATGGGACAGATATAATTATATTGCAAATATTGCAAAAGATTTGATTGAAGATTGTGATCTTTTCTATGTTAGGATATTTATATGTGTAAGACAAACAGTGAGTGTTTAGTGAGCAAGATAAGATAAAAGAAATAAATAAGATAGAAATTACTGGAGAAAATGAGTTTATCACATCAGTATTAGTGTATGTATCAGCCAATTAAGTAGCAAGACATGTCAGCACAGAATTGCTGTCATTTAGAAGTACCTCCATTAAATAATTTGTACATACTTACACAGTTTAAAATGGTCAAAATTGTTAAATAATCAAAGGGATTCCTGTTAAAATGTTGATTTATTTTATGTTTGTATGTCAGTAGATGTACTGTATTTGTGTATATCAAAATGAGTTATGACAGAAATACATTTAAAACACTTATGACATGAAGTCCAGCATAAAATATATTGTCGATCGATCATTTTGTATCATTATACAATAAGAAATTAAACATTTTACCGTAACTTTCCATCTCCAGAGTTTAGTGTCTATAGATTTTGCGTGGTATAGAGATGTTTATCATCTCAGTTTTGACTTTTGAAGTTCAGGTGTTGCTGTTCTACATTTTCATAAAATGTATTTATTACAGTGATAATAGTGTTTCAATATAAAGATGCCCAAAAGTAGCGAATAAAGTCTTCATCTTTATATTCACAAGAGTGCGTTCATGATTCTAAGCCAAGGCTCGAAAATTGAGAAACATACTGTAGGTCGAAACGATTTGAGTTACCTGTTCTTGTCCTGCTCTCCGCCAAGAAATGTGACGCTTCAATCTTCTAGTGGCTTCTGGTACAGGGAGGTTTCTAATTAGTTCAAAGTGTTATTAGTAGCCTGTTAGATTAAATCAATATTTCCACAGATTCCGTCATGAATTTATACCCTGGCGGGCACACCGAGCGGCGTGCCTTGCTATGAAGGCGCACACACGCCGCGGTCCATCCCATTTGAAGAGGCTGACATGCACACGTGGACGTGAGAGAACAGTCACCATCTGTGTCACGCGCGCGCGCGCGCGCACACACACACACACACACACACACACACACACAAATACAAACACAAGACTCCGCACATTGTAATTGGACGCACCCGAGCGTCTAACATTTCTCTTCTGTGTTCCTGTTTGTAATAATAATAATAATAATAATAATAATAATGATAACAATAATAATAATAACTTTATTTGTGTAGCACCTTTCATACAAGAAATGCAGCTCAAAGTGCTTTACAGCTAAATAAATTACATGTACTAACTGCTTCACATGAAAAGGACAAAGTAAAAAATATTATTGTAACATTAATAAAAAAAAGAAATAAGAGAGAAAATAAAGAGAAAATACAATACATAGAATGCGTACTTCAGTGGTGGTAATTTGAGATTTAATAAGCGAAAACTCATCAAGTATTTTGCCATGCGCACTTTCACATATCTGCCGTATTTCTCTCTTCCCATCCTGATCGCTTTGTAACGGAGCCCATGAGAACATTTCCTGCTGCGGCTGCTGCTGCTTCATATTAAAAGCTTTCCACTGACAAGCCAATGGAAGACTTTTAATGTGAAGAACTTATAGGAAATGAAACGTGTTTATCGCTGAGTT
The DNA here is from genome assembly GCF_963924715.1 of Thunnus thynnus. Taxonomy (NCBI): domain Eukaryota; kingdom Metazoa; phylum Chordata; class Actinopteri; order Scombriformes; family Scombridae; genus Thunnus; species Thunnus thynnus. The sequence goes on from NC_089534.1 coordinate 29,778,638, forward strand.
AGCGGAACTTTTCTTCAATAAAAACAAGTCGACGCAACAACATATTTGGAGCCTGTTTGTTGAACATTAGAAGTAATGCAGGGAGGAATAGTACAAGCAGAACCAGCCACAGTGATGATGATGTTTGATGAAGAGCTCCAGATGACCAGTACACCTCCAACAGGTAAACTACTTATTTTAGATTCGAGACCTCATTTTACAGTGATAAACTACTTCAATCTGTCAGCAAACAGATGCCATATTAGCCTACTGATTGTGTGCCCTGAGTTGTGTAGAGTCTCTTGAGGAGTTTACAGTGTGGGGTTGTTGTAGATTTCATTTTTCTGAACAGCTACTCCTCCTGTTTTCTCAACTGCTCTTTCCAAGTTCAAGAATGAACATCGAACTTCAGTGTAAATGCTACTTTCACTATAGGGTTATGGATATGGGTCAAATATATCTAATAGCTTAATTCATTTGCTATATTTTAATTATAGTACTCAAATAACATAAAGTAGTACAAAGCAAATGTTTGGTGACTGGAAAGGTGTGCAGATACATGCAGCATGTGGATCTTTGAAGAAAACACTGTCTTAGTCAGTCTAAGCCTGAGGTGAAGGAAAGGCTGGACACTAGTCTGACTGGGAAATATAGTTTAAAAACTGCTGGTTCATCAGACATCAAGCACCGATCACAAAAAACAAAATAATTGACATGTAGCCTAAAAACAAAACTGTGATGTGTGTCGCCACAGAGAAGTGCACATTAAAGTAAAATAATAACACATAAAGGAATAAAACCACACCATGAACAAAGCAAACAGCTTTGATTGACAGCTGTGAGATCAGATTCTGAATAGAGATGAACTCTGCTGAACTTGTTAGCTCAGTTTGTTCTGATGTAATATCACATCACAGGTTCAAGTCCTGTTTGAGTAATGTGAATTTATTTTGTATTATAAATGCTGGAATTTAATATAAAAGATGTGTAAGAAATAACATGACATTAAAAGATGTAAAGTATTAGAATAAAATAATTAACATTTTCTAGGAAGTAATAGCCTGTGAAAGGTGAAAATACTATTTAAATGCCCTCAGATTTGCTGTCTGGCTCTCTTGTATTTTTAACAGATGGATTTCTGGGTGTCTGTTTCTTTGTGAGAAAATCTTTCTTACTATGAGGCTACAGCTATGGCTGTATTTTATTGCACGTCATTTAAAAGCATGTTCTGACTGGACTGTAAGTTTTCTGCAGATACTTTAGGATTTTAGATTATAAGTACACAGTAAGAACACCTGGCTAGTTAGCATGAGGAACAATGGCTGACATGTTCACCGGACAAAGAGAGTTCTATGACTGCCCATGAAAAAATCTAAGTAGAAGCAAACACTGTGACACAAACAGAGAAGAAACACAGATACCTCTAAATGACTGAATGGAGACCAGAGGGGAGGTGTACGTCCCTTTATTTTAATGAAAAATCAAAGATCTATCAAGGTAAAGCACCACATCATCCGAGAAGTATCAGTACAGCGAGGGTAGAAAGAGTGAGCAACAGAATGACAGTGTGCTTGTGTGCAATGAAGGGTTATTCATCATTCAGTTCATTTCAATGAAAGATCATGTTGATGTGAGCTGTAGTTCAACATTTGATGTGTTTCATTCCAAAATAGTCAATGGCACTTTGCAAAATAATTTATATATTATTATATTTACTCTCACCAAATAATGACTTTAGGTTACAATAACTTACTTTATTCCAAATATTGATCTACAGCTATCTGAAATTTTATTTTCAACTTACTTAAGAGAAGGAAAATGAACCTCAGTCACAGTCCAAGGCAATAAAAAGCTGCTGGGTGGAGAGTACCCCAACATCACAACACCACCTCTGTCTTCAGTACAGTAGGGCACACTACTCTCTAGAGTGCATGTTCATGATGCTTAGATATGGCACGGGTCATGGTAGGCGTAAGGTGTTCCATATGGAGAAGAGTGTTTACCAGAAAGACGTGTAAACAAGGACAGATAGAGCTGTTGGTAGGCAGCAGTAACATCAGTAGTAACATTACACAGGAGCAGAGAGGGAAACACCAGCAGTGATTGTCAATAACCAGGCTGCCACCCAGTGCTGCAAACAATGCTAACCTGTCTCTGCAATTTATAATCATAATGCAACTTTATGCATCAGCAATTTATGTTCAGGGAGAATTGTTATGCCACTTATTATGCATATTTGCAACCTCATCTTTTAGTACCAATGCAAAAAGTAGTGTGGCTTTTAATTTATATGTGGATTCCCACCCCATTTTACTGTTTAACTGTATTCAGCACTTTCCTCTATCCTTTACATACAATAGTGCTATTAGTTGCTGAACCTTCAATTCAGGCTCATTGTTGTCCGTTTTTACCAGCGTTGACAAAAGTATAAACATTAATCCAAATCTCTGATGGTTAGCAAATTATTATCATCTTACGGTATACAATGTTATTATCATGAAGACAGATAGGAAAATAGAAAGTGAAAAGAAAACTGAGGGAGGAAATGCATAGGAGGTGCTGATCGTGTGCTAGAATGACTTAAGTCATTTTATAAATCATGATGTTTGATGTTTGAATTATGGTATTTTTACTAAATAATGGTAAAGTTGCTTTTTTTATATCAACATAAAAAATGAGGTGCCTTAACTTAATGACCTTATCCACCATAACCACGATCAAGTGTAAATCCAGGTATTGTAGGAAGAACGACTTGAATAACAGAAAGTGAACATTCAGCATTACATTTCAACTCAAAACATAATGCATAGAAACACAATTCAAAGATATGGTGTCGCTGTTACATAAACAATCATGCTTTGGTGAACCACATCTTTCTAATCAAATTTACTTCATTGTTTGAGCTGCAGGTGGCCAGTGAGGAAAATGCTTAAATAACTTTATTACATAAACCTTTCTTGGAGGCAGAATCATTTCATCAACTGAACCTCACCTCACTGGGCAGAGCCGAGACCTGACCCTCTACTTTGCCACCCTGAAACATTTAGTGTCCAGCTGCGTCCACAGGCTTCACCTCCAGATGTTTTTAGGCATAAAACTAATTTACTAAAGGGAGTAAGGTACATATACACCAAGTATGAAAATCAAACAGAAAAACTGTATTGTAAACATGTATCACGACAAAATAATAAACATAAATGTAAAAATAAAAAATGTCAAGCTTCACATATGGCAAGTTTAAATGTTTCTCAGTTCCTCATTAATGTTTTAAATGTAATTAAACCCTGTAGAATCTGCAGGTTCTAAATGTTTGTCTGCATGCTCATTTCTCCATGTCTCAGCAATTGAAGCACATGGCACATATCCATATCATGCTTTGTTTGAACCTAAGTGTGATTTTAATTCCTTAAAAACTTAAAATTCTTAAAGATCAACAAATAAATGTGTATAAAATATTCTTAGATGTCACTTTTTCCATGGATATCAAACCTTGGTCACTATTTTATTTAGAATCTTTGACCCTGGTCTGATATGAATGATATTTGGTGAGTTGCCTCAGTACAAAGAGCAGTCAAGTATCAAATCATATGCAATATGAGATTTTAGTGTAGTTTGTGCCTGATATTTGACTGACATTAAAGTCAGACATCCTGCCGTTATCTATAAGAACAACCATGGTCTGTTGGCAACTCACAAACATTTGGCCACCAGTTTTTATCACCTAAACAATCAGTATTATGTTCTTAATTCCTAATAGATAGTTCATTCCATGTAAACATGATGATATGACACATGAGTTGGTGTGCAGAGTAGAGCTGATGCTTCAGTCAAAGCTTCAAAGTTAAAGCTCCATTAAGTGATGTTTTTCACATTAAAGGACAGTTTCAGATTGTAATTCCTCCTCTCCATACTGGCCATGAAGTGATCACCTCCTGAGGCTGAGTGTCCATATAGTGCTTTTTTCTGAGTGAGGAGAGAGTGTATGTGGCTGCCTAGAGAAAAAAGTGCTCTTTTTTCAGAGTGCTCCAACTTTTTTGTGCGGCCACTCTGAGTGCTTCTAGTTGAAAGTCTCTGAACTTTTCAGAAAGGCGCTGGTGTTGTCACTGTCGCCCCTTTTCAGGCAACCAATCATCTCTCTATGTCTCTTTATATAAAGCAAGGAACATCTGTCTGTCTGTCTGTAAGTATGTATGTATGTATGTATGTCCTTCGCATATCTCAAGAACTGTTTATCCAATCTACTTCATAATCGGCAGGTGCATTGCTGGGGATACAAGGGAGTGCAGTGTCAAAATTTGGTGCAATTTGGACACGCGATATGCTTAATATTAATAAACTTGAAATAAACAAGCAAACCACCAGTCACTCAGTTCTGCACCAGCAGGTGGGGCTTCTGGGCTCTGCTATTGCATGTCATGGTCAGAGCTGTACAACCCACCCATGAGAGAAAGGAGGAGACGACATCTCTCTTCGTTTGATAACGTTAACGTTAGGCTTTGTTGTGGGATTCTGACTCATTTGAAAAAAGGAGAGAAAAAGAGAGAGAGGGCGAACGAACTAAGCATAAGAATGAGCAACAGAGAGACAGCACTGGTGAGGAGAGACAGCAGTGAGAAGCTTTCTCTGAGAGAGAGAAAGCCTGTGAATTACAGAAATAAAGCGTTGGGTTTCCCGACTCATTTTAAAAAAGACGAGAAAAAGAGAGAGGGGGCGAGTGAACTGAGGGGGAACTGAGGGTGAGTGGCTGTGTGAGGCAGAGGGGCAGAAGTTGCTGCAGCAAAATATAATAATAACGAGAGGAAGACAAACAGTGCAACAAAATTTAAACGGGCCAGAAGTTATTTCGCATTTCGTCCTGTAGCTCTTTAATTATTTAATGAATTTAATTATTCAGCTCTCTGTTACTGCAGTTATCCTCTGGTAAAATGTTTTTTTAAACATTAAATAAAGTGCAACCGGAGCCGTTACTGAACCTGTCCAACCGCAGCTCTGCAGCTCTGCAGCTCCACAGCTGCTCCACAGAGCTGCTACAGCAGTGGACCTGTCAGCTGAACCTGCAATGCAGCTCTGCCGAAACTGGCGTTTAGGCTCTGCAGCAGACAGCTTCAGCTATCAGCTTCAGCTGACAGGACCTGTCTACTGCAGAGCAGCAGCCAACCTGTCAGCTGAAGTTGTCCACTGCAGAGCAGCTCCACATAAATGCCAGTTTCGGCGGAGCAGGTTCAGTTTCGGCAGAGCTGCTCCACAGCAGACAGCTTCAGCTGATAAGACAGGACAGGCAGTTTCGGTGGAGCTCTGGTTACACCGCAATTTAACGTTTTTAAACAAGATTTTACCAGCTGATAACTGCAGGAACAGACAGCTGAAAAGTTGAAGAGCTGCATGGCGAGAAGCAAGGAGGATTTCTGTTGTTTTTGTTGCTGCCAGCAGCTTTTCCTCCCGCAGACAGTCACAGATGGAGAGAAAAATCATGTTATTTGGAAAGATGTAGGTGTCTCAGCAGCTTGGCTCGATGATCGTTGTTTTGAGCAATAACAATCTTTTTGTGAATCCCCCAAATCTCTATAAACGAGCTGGAGAGAGCAAAATTAGTATGACACATAGAGCCACAATGGCTGCATTTTTGGGAAATATATCAGGTTCAAATGAACCAGAGTTTTCCTTTAAGTAATCAAGTTACTTTTAATATAAGTATACATGCAGCAGATCAGTAACCAGATTTTTTCCTCTACCCTAAACCTTATTTTGGAAGCATGGCTCACTGATTTGAACTGTATCAGTGATAGAAGATAGCTGCTTCCAGAACTTCTTTTCTTTTTTTGTTGTGCGTGTTGGAGGTGACAGTGCAGCGAGAGGACAGACAGACAGAACAGCTCTTCCTCACAGCATGAATGTGTGCCAGTTTAACATGCTCAGTGGTGGAAACCCACTCATTTAGGCTACTTTGTGTTAGTTTCAGTTTTACTCTGATAAATTTACTCAAATTTACTTTGGAATTGAATTGAATTGAATTGAATTATTTTAAATACAAAAATGTTTTGCTACATGCTCTGCTCTGATACTTTTCTTGTTAAGCACTTGCATGTATGTAAAAAGCTGAGTAGAAACCTGTACACATGTTACCTGTACACATGGCAGAGATACTGGGGCTCTACAGCAGAAATCAGGTTACTCTTATCTCCCACCTGCATTAGATTCTTGTTTACATGACATTTAGAAGTCATCTTACAGGAGAAAGCAGACTGTAATCCGGGTAGCTGTGCATAGCTGTGCAGAGTTAGGCAAGTGTTTGTTAATACAGTATATTAGCCACAAGACAAGCTGATAGTATATCACAGCTCTATTGCAGGGAGTGTATTTTGAAAGTCTTTCTGCCCCCTAGTGGTCAAAATCACTTAATGCTGTTTTAACTGGGATATTTTGTCAGATTGTTTCTGATTCTCTGTAAAGTATTCTGGTTTTAAGATTCAGTTTCTGTGTAGTGCATTGTGTTGGAAAATAATTCCCTTATGACAGCTGTCCTTCTCTAAAATAAGACAGCTACATGATCACTTATCAGATCAGATTTTGAGAAATCACAGGAGTGACATATTCATCAGAAGGTTAGTCCTGGGACAAGCATGGGGGCTAGAGCTTCAGCACCACATCGACAGTCTAGAAACTGGACGACCAATGGACAGAGCTTCTTAGTGAGACGAGTAACCATCAGCGGGAGCGTAACTGATACAGTCAAACACAGCAGGGTTGATGCTGAGAGAAAGGACCAGGAAACAGAGGACAGGCTTTGAGAGCAAATACTTCACTGAGGGCTGGGTCTGGGCACAGTATATGTCCGCTCAGTCAAAGGTCACATCGAGGTTAGAGTGTGTAAACTGGGAGGAATTTAGATGTAGTGTGAAATCAGTGATTGTGTGTAATTGTGTATGTGTGGGTCAATTCATTTTCAATTCACTCAGTTATAACAGTCATTCCAGTTTTGCTCTGCTAGCAGTGTGTGAAGCCAAGGACTGCCGATATTACAACGAAATCATTCAACCAAACTGAAATTTTAGTTGCCATCTGTGATCCCACCATGTACAAAAACTACAGCTTTCATTTTCATGTTTTAAAACATGTCATTACTGCCAGTAAAACTTCACCGACAAATCATTCTGTAATTCCAATATTTCACGTTTCAGAAATGTATTTTAACAGTATATTAAATAATATTTTTTATATTTAGCACTTTTCAAAACTGTATGAAGCACAGATTATTTTCTAATTATACAGAAATTCCAAAATGAAGAATGAAGTCTCTCTTTATATCCCATGATGTAGGCTTTCAATTTTGTTTCAAAAAGCATGAATAGAAAGTGAATTGACCCTAGTGATGGATGGCTCCATGTGTTAGTTTGCACTTATGTTATGAGGTGTCCGTGTTGTCTTCTTCAGTTTCAGGCGGCTCTTGTGGTCTGTACATGAAGGTGAGGAGGAACAGAGCAACATCATAGGAGCACCAGTAGGCTGTGTGTGAGGTCACTGCTGACCAATAGCGGCTCTCCACCAAGCCTTCTCTCAGCTCAAAGTCGATGCGTCTCTCCAGTTCCACTGTAACACAGAGAAAAGAAGACGTTAGTATCAAGTAGCATACAGTGTCATAAGAAGATATTTTCCTTAGTAGTTTCTTTTCCTTTGAAAATCAAAAATTTATCTTAATTTAGTTATTTGAAGATAAACTTAGCACCACGCTGAAAAGCACTGTTTTGCTGGTTGAATCCAAATATCCATCCTGCAGACTGAAGGACTGAGCCTTCACAGACTTCAGTCGTGTGGTCACAGTGACAGTAATGTCACAGTCATGATGTTAAGTCTGCAACTGTGCCGGACCAAGAGGGATAAAATTCACTACATGATATAAAGACAGCAATCCTCAATCATGTCCATGTAAATTAATCCAAGAGCTCACAATTTATGCAAGATGCACTGCATGTGCAGGGAGTGCTGTTTAGACAAATAACGGCTGGTACACTATGGACTGTAAAACTATTCCTTTAAATGAGAACTGATTGCTAATATTCAGATCGAACCTGCAGCTGGAGATTGTAGGTTGTTTTTTGCTGGATCAACCTTTGACTGTCTGACTCAGCAGATTATAAACTAATTCAAATTATTCAGGCTATAAATATTCTGTTTGTGTGTAATATCAAACCTCACTACATCACTAAACTTAAACTTCTAAAGTCAAAGTTCATTTTGTTATTATCATCATCATTATTATTATTATTATGTTTTTCTTTTACATCATATCATTTACAGTATATAACAAAACTGAGTGCACCCTTGTGCAATATCACTAAAATGTTAGGTGAGTCAAAATTGTATCATCTTACAATAATTGTAGTATTTTTAGGGTGGAGTTCTAGTCAAAAATAAACAGGTTAGATAGACTAAATTGAATATACAGGCCTAAAAGTACAACCTCAATGCAACAAAACTGAGTAAGCCTGTGACCACTGAAACAAAAATGAGTACACCTGAGCCCCACTTCCAATTAAGACTTATTGCCTGAACAAAGTTATAAAATAACCTGTGAACACCACTGCTTTCTCAGTTTTGCCCTGGGTTGTGTCTCATGCAACATGGTTCCACACATTTCGGGCAAGACGCCCTTCTTCAGCGTGTGTATTGGCAGTTTCACGTGAAATTGATTTATATGAGTGCAAGTTTGTATACTCAAATACTGAATGAAAAGATGACTACCAGTCTCAAGACGGTTGGCAGGTGACAATGATCCCAAACACACCCTTAAGATATATCATCTCGTTTTCAATTCTTAAATAAATAAAATCATGACAGAGAGTGGATATTTGCAGGTATCTTATTCCAATCGGAAGGAGCCCGAAACTTCAAAGCTTTTTTACCAACTTCCTTACATACAGAGGAGACCACAAAGAGGATCTGATCAGAGCTTCTTAGTAAATAGTTTGACATATAAGGAACAAAAAATTGTTTTAGACAATAAGGATAGTTAGAGTTAATACATTTTAAAATAAATTGGTGCCAGTGAAATTGACGCCTTATCTCAAGAGGGTTATCATCTGAGTGTGTCTAACATTGTGCAATGGTGTGTAAAAAAAGAACAACCTAGTACAAATCTTCAGAGTCTGTTATATATAACACTTAGGGGATAAAGACTAGTTTTCGAAGCATTCTGGTAAACAATGTCGGCGTAGTCCATTATTGGTAATATAAGTTGTGAAACAAGTCTCTTCCTACCATTAAGTGTAAAACAATGTCTGGAACAATACAGAACACCAACACCAAAGTTTACTTTTTTCATGACCTGATCAATATATGGTTTGAAGGTAACACACCTAGATATTTCATTTTTTCTACTTTCTGAAGAGTTGTACCATCATTACAAGTTCAGAGCAAAGAGTTGGATTTGGAGTTGAGGTTCTGTCTCAAACCAAGAAGCATTGAATGGATTTTTGATTTATTGAGCAGTAATTTGTAAGCTGTCAAACAAGTTTGTAGAGTATTGAAATCAGAATATTAATGGGATCCACCTTTGAGTCAAAGTGAGCCAGCACATCAGTCTTACTATTTTGGATGGCTTCCCAAACAGTTTGTAGGGAGATCTGGCCTCCCTCCATTGTCTTTGTCCTCAGTTTGCACTGATCTGAAGTTATCTGTTCATTTAAAAATGATTAACTTCGGTTAGAACTAAGAAGTTTCTGCAGATTATTCAGTCATTAAAGGTATTCAAAATCAGATGCACGTTTGCATAGCTGCTGAATCTACTTGACAGACATGAGCACAGGATGTAACATATAAGAGTTTTTAAAGAGTGAAAACTATGACTTGGCCAAGTGTTTCCCCTGACCTGAATCTAACAGAACACCTTTAGAGTATGTTAAAGAAGAAGGTAGAATAACAAAATCCCTCCAGCAAAGAGCAGCTGAAAAGAAATATCTCTGAAGAATGACAGAACATCTCTCCACAGATTTGTGCAAGACTGGTGCCCAAGAGGATCCAATCTGTCACATTTCAAAATAAAGGGGGCCATACAAAATATTGAAAGATAAAAGAATGGACTCTTATTAATGACGGTTGTGCTGACTTTTGTTGCAGTTCGTTCTTAAATATGGACCTTTCATCATAGTGTAATTAGTCAAACATTCTGTTTTTCAAGTGAATTGACTTAATTCATCTTAGATTTTGTCTAAAACAAATAAAACAGTATTAATAAAAAATCTGAGATCTGAGCCCGTTTCCCGATAACAATTGATCTTAGAGGTTAAAAGCGTTTCTATGAACACTCTTAAATTGATACATGCGTTTCCCAAAGCCCTTTAGCATGCCAGAGCTAGTGCACCTGCATGTCATTATGAGCTTCTTAGTGTTGGCTGTCTGTGGTGATGAAGAAGATGATGCTCAATACATTTTTAGGTAACTTTGCATATTTGACTGTGAGCTGTGCTATATATTAAAAGTACATACAAGTATATCACAAAGTAAATTGTTGTAAATGACACAAAGAAATGTTTTATACTTGCAGTTGTTCAGTATGAACACGTAGCTTAATGAGCAGTGGTCTATTAGTCTGTCTTATAGAAAGGGTGACTTAGCTGCGGCTCGAGGCAGACAGTACTATTAAACACAAATTAAAAATGAAGCAGTGGCGGATCACAAAATTGAATGAATGTGCACACCATCTTGTGAATGTCATTCTGTCATCATTTCAGCCTGAAGTTTCTGACATATGATATTCATCTGAGGTCAATTTAAGTGAGTTACTAAACAAAAGCAAAACCGTACTTACATGAGGTGTGGTCCATGACTGCTGAGGTGGACTGGGACATAGCAGGCTCTACCTCCCTTGTCTCTTCCTCCATTTGTTTGTCTTTATCCTCACTTTCTGCCACCGCCGCTCCTTCCTCTCCCGATGCCACGTTTTCCACTTCAGAGGCGACACCTTCAGAGTCTGACGGCTCCTCCTCCACTCCGCCCACCTGGCTGCTGGATCGGGAAAAGCGGGAAAACAGGATTCCCCCAATTCCCTTTCCGAGACTTGCAGCACCTGAGGAGCAGAAAAGTTCAGGCATGTAATCCATTCATTTGAAATATATTGTACATACAGTATATCATCTATAACAATCTAAATGTATTCATCAACAGAACAGAATCCAAATGTCAGCTTGATTTACGTCATGTTGGATTGTCTGTGACGCGTATATTTTACTATCCTCAAAGAAGTGTCCCTTGTCCTTCAGATGTACAGTAGGACTGCTGAGTCTTGACCTGAGGAGCTGGCTCTCCTGTGTTGGGCCATGTGCTTGTTAAGCAGTTGTTTTGTCACCCTGATGTATAGGTCTGTGCATTCCTCACTGCATACACTAAATTGCTCCACTTGTGTTTGGGTGTGTGTGTTTTTTTAAGGTGGACGAGCTTCAGTCTCAGTGGACATGCTTGTGGAAATTCCTCCTGAGTTTCTCAGATACTGCAGCCACATATGGAATGACCATGTTGTTGTGTGTGTGCTTCTTTTCTTTTCCACCCACAGTTTTGGTTCCTGGATCTTGTTGTTGTTTTCAGTACAAGCTTTTAGGGCTTCTTTGTTCATGCTTATCAATTCTAAAAATAAGTCTGCCAGCCAGCTGTAGTTTATATATTTGTGCCTGTTGGGTGAATTTTTACTAGCAAATTCTTGCCGTTGACCAATAGAAAGTTGTCTTGACAGTGCTGACCTTTGAGGGAACTAATTTCCAAAATGGAGGAAACTATTGTAACTTATTAGCAGGACAATAAGTTCATTTAGTTTATGTAAAACATGTATTTGTGTTGTTGACTCCTGTCTCATAAATGTCTGCAAACCACTGCTGTTTAGTGGAACAGTTTGTGCTCCAACAGAGGAATAAATAAACTATAAATAAATGAATAGTGCAACACAGCTGTAAGAGCTAAGTCTATTACCAAAAAGTCTATTACTAAAAACTACTGAGATAACCCAGGAGTGACCCAGCTGACGTGTTTGCTTACTTTACCGTCTTTACAGTAGTTACTTGCTGTGTGTTGCATTTAAGAATCTGACGACTGTTTTTCATGTTGCACGATAATAGTCTGTTTATTTTTTCCATGGTGCAAGGTGAGTCCACTTCCAATAGTTTCCAGTGATAAATAAAACACATTACTTACAGCATGACCAGCAAACTTTAGCACCACGGCGGTCAAAAACCCTTTACCCCTCCAGAGTCAAACATCTGACGTCAACAGTGAGGTTTCTATGTATACACCTGAGTCACAGTCACAGGCACAGCGACACCCAATATAATCACCCTAACCCTAACCCTAACCCTAACCCACCATATTGTCTGTTTATGAGCTAAACATTGGATTACAATGGCTCATTAATCATGTGCATTACTGCCTCTTCTCCAACTTTCTTTTAAGCATGAGCACCGTCATATTTTATTTTTTAAAATCAACAATGCTGTCACATCAGTTACTAAACAGTGAGCCCATTTATGACGTGAGATGCAGTTGAATTAAAACTGAAATAGCGTCTGAGAGTATAGAGGCCTAAAACATCTCTCAGCAGTTTAAAGTGGCCTATAGAATGCGCCTAGTCTACACTCTCTATCTGATGCATAAAGGAAAAGTAACATCATGCTGTCAGTCCAGTAGACAGGAGCTAATTGCTTCCATTGATTTGTTTAGAGCGTGCTTGCCATGAACAATGTCAGCAAAACAAGCAGCTGCTGTTTCACTCAGCTTGGATCAGGTGCACAATATAGCTGTTAGGGCCAAAAGGGATGACTTTTAGTTTCACATTCATTGCAGATTGTTTCCTGATCAATATGTATAACATTGGTTATTAATCATGACAACTAGAACTACTATCTCCTACATCTGTCATCTATGCAGCCATAACCCTCATGTATGCTCACCCATAATGCTGGCCTTGCCCAGACTGGTGATGGATTCTCCATAGTGCCGTCGGGCCTGGGGTGGGGAGGTGCATGGGCTGGGAATGCTCTCTGAGTCTGATATGGATGTGGTCTCCTTCTGAGGGTTGAGCAGTGTGGGCCGGATCTGATCGTACGGTGTGGGGCTGGTGGTATTATACCTGCACATCACAGCCACATCAACCTCAGGTCACTGAAAAATATGGTCCTCTCTGTGTCTTCAGTTCTAATTTCATTCAACTGAACATACTGTAGCTCCAGTTACAGTCAGATTATAAGCGTCACTGACAGATACAACACAACCATTACTATTTTAACCTTATTACACCAGTAATAAGTGTTTAAAACAACAAAATGATTTCATAAATATCAGATGGACAAAAAAGCAAGAGACAGAGAGTAAAACAACTCATCTTCAATCAGGAAAGTTCACCAATAACCAGCATATTTTCTCTCATATACAACTACATGACTTGTCTTACCAGTGGATTTGAACAGGTGAGATGTTACTATAGTGCTTTAAGATAAGAGGCTCCAATCTATAGGCCTGCAAAGACAAAAAAAAACAACAACAAATAAAAGGTTGTGTAGATGAGCTTTTCTCCTAACATTACCTCTCAGCAATGTTATTTTTGCACATTTTATTTTAATGTAATGGCCAGTTTGTCATTAAGTTTTCATTACTTTGTTGTGTAATATGATAATAATAATACCACATATTTCTATACTATCCATTAAAAGTTTGTTACCAGCCACAACTATGCCTAAAATATGACAATCATCAGCAGACTGATTTTTAAAGTGAGTGACGTTTGCAATCTCAGCAGGACAGTAACACAAGGTGGTTCACCACAGGGTCAGTGGGATGGAATATGTTGAAGAGGCGTTTGCAGATTGAGGTGGGGAGGATGTGGTCCTGCACGCTGTTGCTTCCAGGACGGATCCCTCGCAATGCCAAGAAAACTGCCAGAGGAGAGCCCATGCAAAAGAAATTCTCTACCTGTAACACATGTAACACATGAGGGAATAAGAGACTCTCCCCCCTGAGATGCTGTCAGACACTCTCTGCTCCAACAGAGCTGCCCAGAGACCAGGAGTGTATCTGTACTGGGCCGCTCTAACATGTGAATGTGTACAACTGTGTATGTGTAGAACAAGCAGGTTTCTGACTCAACCCTCTTTTGCAACTATTAATATAAATAAGACCTGTCATTGCTTCCTAACACATTTTCATGTGCAAACTTTACATCATAATGGCTTAAACGAGGAATACAATCCAGTGATCTTTGTAAAAAATGTTGCTCTTTGAACCTGGTATTCACTGTTTTATGAACGGCTGTATGCCTGATGTCTACAGTGTATACCTAGATTTAAAAAAAAAAACAGAGATATTGTTTGTTAGTTTTTTAACTGTTATCTAGTAATTATTGGAATGTCAGTTAATATTTGATGTGGAAGAAAGGGAATGGTGGACCCATTTAAAGAATCCCACATTTTCCTGTGGTGAACAGGTTTCAGCCTCCTTTCTTGTTCCAATACTGAATGCTCACTGCTTGTCATGTATTTGATTACCTTACCAGTTGCAATGCTAATTACTTTGAGGGGAATCACGTGTGAGTGTGCTACTTAAAAGGCAGCTACACTGCATGATTGTGACACTGATGAAGGTGGAAAACATTTTGCTTGTTATTTTTTGTAAATAAAGTGATCTCTTGTCATTGGGTGCGATCCTCCATAGAAAGTGAAATGTCTGGAACATTATTGCATGCTTTTAATGTTGTGTTCAACGGTAATGTAAAATTTTGTTTTTTTTAACTAAAACATGCAAGGACACAAACAAAAGAGAAAAAGTGATTTTAAGCAGACACATTTTACATATATCACAGGCCAGGGAAGACCTCCTGTTAGATCCTATGAACTTCAAGCAGTGGGTTTGTATTTTGAATCATGTCTAGGGAACATACTGAACAGCAAATGTCTGTCAGCGGCTGGTGACAACTGATTATAGATATTGTACAGTACTGCACTCAACATTACCTTGAATTTCAAGGCTGGCACTGAAACACAAGACGAGGTCTGCAGACCCTGGAACTGATCTTCCAAGTCCCTTAACCTAGACAGGATGGATGGATATGATACGATATGAAGATTAAAACAACTCCAATGTAAGGCAATTTGTTGGGCAGTTTTACATTGCAATGGGCCTATTTCCTCTAAAACTGTGAGCAAGGGTGAACTCACTATGTAAACTCACCATGACCAACTCCTTTTGGTGACCATAGGTGGTAGCACAATTCTGTCATAGGTGGGCACAATGAGGATGAGAGCTGATTACATTATTAGTAAGAGGTATCAGCAGGTGGAGTCAGAGTGACTTTCAATAATGACCAATCACATGAGGTCCTCTCATCAAAAAAAAGTTCAAAGAAGTTAATCTCCTCGAAGCACCAAGAAGTCCCAAACCACAAATACACAACACTCACAGGCCACCTCATTAGGTACACCTTTGCAGTCTAATGCAATCCAATACATACAACAACTCTGCCATAAATTCTACTTTTATGAAGCTTATACATTTTCACTTTTTGTTGACATTGTCAGAAAGGTGATAATTCTACTTTATGTTTATTATCGAGGTCGTTGTGTGTGGTGGTGGTGTACTGGGGTACATTATATTGAGTGGTGTTCCTAATATTTTGTCCACTTCATTAACATACATGAGGGGGGCAAAATATTAGGAACACTATTGTCGTCATTGTTGTTGTTGTTATGCTTTTCTGTGTTTCTCTCTTCCCTCTCCCTCTCCCTTCTTCTTTCTCTCTCAACCCAACCGGTCAAGGCAGATGGCCGCCCACCTAGAGCCTGGTTTTGCTTCTTCCCATTAAAGGGAAGTTTTTCCTTGCCACTGTCACCAAGCTCTTGCCCATGGGGGAATGTTGGGTCTCTGTAAATTAAAGAGTACAGTCTAGACCTGCTCTATGTGAAAAGTGCCCTGAGATAACTTAACTATGTAAATAAAATTGAACTGAACTGAATTGAATTGAACTGTTCCAACTGAAGAAAGCAATCCAAATCCTGAGCCATTACCAACACCAGCCCCAGCAAATAAGTTGGCAAAGAAAGCTGCTGCTTCTACCTTTGAAAAATGGAAAATAGACTGGTTTGGTGTTGAAGAGGTGAATAAGATGACTCTCCTCTTCTGTAAGGCATGCAGGGCTCACCCACCCAAACACAGCCTTGGACAGCAAAAACGTAATCACAACTTTGTGAAAGGAAGTGAACAGGTCAAAAATTATTCAGCTAATTGTCACCAGGCAAGCAAACATAATCGATTTGCTCATGGTAAGTAACATTAATGCTAATGCTAGAGAATTTGGTTTGGCGCTTTAGCTAACATTAGCGTTAGTAAGCTGGCTAACTAACGTTAATGTTAATGCCTACATGCGATTCTTGCTGACTGGTGGGGTCAACAGTGCCATTTTACAGTGGCTGTTTTATACTCTCTCTCTCATATTCAGATGGGTGACAAATTAAAGGAAAAACTGGTACAGGCCTGAACGCTTGACCCCTACAGTGAGGGGATCTGGTGGCTCTGTTATGCTTTGGGGGGCTTTTGCTTGCATGGTTTGGGTCCACTTTTCCCCTTAGAGGGAAGGGTCACTGCAAATCAATACAAAGTTGTTCTGAGTCATCACCTTTATCCTATGATGAAATATTTCTATCCTGATGGGAGTGGTCTCTTCCAGGATGACAATGCCCCAATTCATAGGGCAGGAGGGGTCACTGAATGGTTTGATGAGTATGAAAATGATGTGAATCATATGCTATGGCCGTCGCAGTCACCAGATCTCAACCCAATTGAACACCTATGGGAGATTTTGGACTGATGTGTTAGTCCACCACCACCATCAAAACACCAAATGAGACAATATCTTTTTGAAGAATGGTGTTCATCCCTCCAGAAGAGTTCCAAAGACTTGTAGAATCAATGCCAAGGCTAAGGAATGCCATTCTTCAAAAAGATGGACTCTGGACTTAGTTTTTTCACACGGTCTAACTAGTGATAATGTTTGCCTGGTGGATTTCTTTGTCAGCAATCATGAGAGTGTTCTTTTTAATGTTTCTTGTAATTTGGATCTGCTGCCCCTTAAACATATGTCTCATAGGCACATATTTAACCAGAGCACAGCTGAAAACCTCACAGCTTTATTTGACCCTGATGTGCTATCAAACTGTAATGATGTGGAGACCTTGGTCCTCTGTATTGGATATAGTGGCTCCTTATAAATCTAGACAAATCTCCTCTGTCAAATCCTCACTATGGATTAATGAGTCAATCTGCAGTTTTAGGTGAAAATGTAGGAAGACAGAGCGCTCATGGAAAGCCACCAAACTAGAGGTCCATTTGAATCCATTTGAATGAAATGATGACTATAGATACTATTGTCTCTCCTACCACTCCACAAGTGCCTGTCTTCTCTAACACTGATTGCAATAACCTTCTTAAATGTTTTGTGGACAAAGTCAGTGATATCAGAGTAAATATCCCCCCATCATCAAACCATCATACCATTGGTGTTTCCTGCTCTTCAATCCTGAACTCCTTTTTTCCTGTTTCCTTAGAGGACATCACTAAATTGTTGCACAAAATTAAGCCTTCATCTGCCCCCCTTGACATTCTTCCCTTATCCTTGTTTTTAAATGTTTTTGGTTTTTTTTGTTCAATTGGCTCCACTATTGTAGCCATGATCAATCGCTCCCTTTCAACTGGCTCTGTCCCTTAAACATGCTATAGTTCAGCCTTTGCTGAAAAAAAAAATTACCTCACCCTCCCAATGAATTATAGGCCTATATCTAAGCAGTTGTGTCCAAACTGCTGGAAAAAGCTGTTGCCAAACAGCTTATAACTGTTATCATAAACTGCATTCAACAGAAACAGCTCTACTTAAGGTCACCAACGACATTTGGACAGATTATTAGCCGTTATAGCAGCATCTCTTATCATTTCTATGCCAACGATATTCAGTTGTATTGCCCTTTTAAACCTGATGAGAGCAACCAATTATCAATTTTAAATGAACTGCCTTCAGTTAAATGTAAATGAGACAGAAGCTCTTATAATTGCTCCTGAAAATTTTATTCCAAACATCAAGCAGTATATGGGGTCATTGAGTCTTTGATAATTATGTCAGCCAGCTTCTGCGCTCATGCTTTTTCCAATTGAGGAACATTGCTAAATAAAGATCTGTGGTGACCAAGGTTGAGATGGAGATGATTATTCAGGCTTTTATTTCTTCTCGTTTAGATTATTGTAACACTCTTTTTACCTGTTTAAATCAAACTTCTTTGAATTGTCTCCAAACTGTCCAAAATGCAGCTGCTCGGCTTTTAACTAGAAATAACAAGAGATGACATATCATGCCAATTTTATGCTCTCTGCACTGGCTTCCAATTAGATTTCACATCTATTTTAAAATACTGCAAACCTTTTGAGCTTTGCATGGTCAAACACCCCAGTATATTGTAGACCTCCTCCTCCCTTAAACGCCTAATCACACTCTTAGATCTTCTGAACAAAAATGACTGGCTGTCCCTCAAACCCACTATAAAACCCGAGGTGAGCGTGCTCTTCAAGCTGCTGCACCCAATCTATGGAATGCTCTACCCTTATCTTTGCAATCCCTAGACTCCTGTGACATCTTTATGAAACAGCTGAAACATTTTTATTCAGACAGGCCAACCAAAAGCCTGTCTGAATAAAAATGGTTATAAATAGCTGCTCCACTTTATTTATGGCTTTTTATTGGCTTATTTCCTCGTCTGTGTTTCAAACTTCTGTACTTGTTTATGTGTCCCTGTCCTCATTGGTTTGTTGTTGCTGTGATTTTAACTTGTCTGCCCTGCGCTGTTTGTTGTCATTGCTATTTTTAATATTACCTTTAATAGTGTATCATTTAATGTAAAGCACTTTGTGATTTTGTGTCTGTGAAAGGTGCTATACAAATAAACTTTTACTCAATTTACTTACTTACTTAACGTGTAACTCTACAGCTTTTGGGCATCATTAAATGAACTCGTCCTTCTCCTCTTTTCTTCAAATACACACAGTGAAATACACACACAAATATGTCTCATCTCAGTCTCGCCTCACCTGTACTGATGCTCTGTCAGCATTCAATATTCTCTTGTTCAGCAGTCTCATGTTGTTGCTCTGTGATGAAGCTGCTCTATTTTTTTTTTCAGTTCACCTATGGCTCATCTTTTTAAAAAACACAGTTCAAAGCTTTGGGATTCCTCTGTTGCCTTTACACTTCAAATGCTTTGCACAGTATGTCACATGTAAACATAGGTTTACATGTTTAAATTTCCAGTGCTTCTAAGTTTACCCTTAAACTGATTCAGTGCTTTCCTATATAGATTCCTCCATTCCTCATATTTTTGCATACCCATAGAGAGGATGTCAGTGTGGATCTGCTGTGGCAGAAAGGTTTAAAAAGGCCTCTCCTCACTCAAGGCTTTTTATCAAAAATGCAGAGAGGTGACATGACATGCCAACATAAAATGTCTTCCACTAGGAGTGACAATTGAATTCTGACTGTTCTGATAGTTTGACTGGAGCTGACCTCAATATGGTATCTTTGTCCACATAAGGGTTCAGAAAAAGCACACTTGCTGGTAAATATGACCTCTGCTCACAAAATAAAGGGATTAGCAGTTACCTCAGAATATTCTAGTCATAATGATTATTCGACTGATCGTTCAAAAGAAAATGAATCTGCAGATATTGTGCTCATCAATTAACTGTTTCAGTCATTTTTAAAGAAAAAAACATTTTGTGGTTCCAGCTTATCAAATGTGATGATTAGCTGTTTTTCTTTGTCATATATGACATTAAATTCATTTAAATTGTTAGTCAGACAAAACAAGCAAAGTGAAGACATCACGTTAGTTACGTATTGTAATTCTGAGTATAGGCGTAGCTGTTGGGTTCATCCCCACATGCATGCACAGATGTGAAGATTTTCTTTCGCGCCACTTACACTTTACAGTTGCCCCTCTCAAGTCCTCATCCATGGTATTTAATACTGTCAAGGCCCATAAAGGTTAATACCTAATGCCGGTGGAGCAGGGGGGCCTGGATCTTAGAGGACTACACCTATACTCATAGAATCTGGAGTTAGGTAACTAAAGTTCCATTTCATATAGGCTTCTTCTTATAAAAGCTGTTGCTGTGGGCAAAGCTGATGTAGTCAATGGCCCACTGTGACACCAAGGCCAACAAGCGGATAACGTACACCAGTTTACAACCCAATATGTGTGAAGACAGTATAAGGCAGGGAGATACGGGCTGTGTCATAGTCATTAACCATGTCAGGCCCTGTGTGGAAAAACAGAATGAAAATTACACTCCCTTCACACAACATACCTGCCACTGCAGGAGAGTTGGACATTAATTACACACCGTAATGGCCGTCATACATTTAAAACTGAGTGAGCAAGGGAGGACTCAGATACATCACGTAGATAGAAACGGATGAAGGGGCATGGAGAGGCCCGACATGCCGCTACACAGTTGTCTGCCACTGTCATCCCTCTGAGGAGGGCTGTGGATGAGGATACAGCTCTCGTGGAGTGAGCACAGATGCCCTGCGGAGCATCACATAGCCAGTGAGACAGACGCTGTTTTGACAGGGACATACCCTGTGAGTGTCCTTTGTAGTGGATGAACACTTGTTGCATCTGTCTGATGTTAGTCATGCACAGAACATAATGAGACAAAGTGCACAGCAGACAGAGTTGGTGAGACACCTCCTCCTCACTGTTGTGAGGTGGGGGGGAAAAGGCCTCCAGAGAGATAACCCTTGAGATGTTGTTTATGCTCTTATGTGTAAAAGAGGGATTTGGCTGTAAAGTAGTCACGCTCTCGTCTTCCCTGATAGTAAGACAAGACAGCGAGACTGATAACACACATATGTCACTCACTCTCTTAGCCGAAGTCAGGGCTAAGAGGAGCACTGAGATTTTGTCTATTGGCTCGGATTGGGGTTTCCCCATAGCTCACAGCACTATGTGTACATCCCACTGAGGTGCCAAAGAGCTCATAACAGCTCTCTATCATCTGACTCCTTTCAGAAAATGCTTAATCAAAGGATGCGCAAAAACAGATCTCTCTCCAAAGCCATCTACCAGTGTCTGGAGATAGGTCAGCATGAGGGGCAGAGGACACAACGTGGGATCTGAGCCTCTCTCCATGCACCAGTGTTGAAAAGCGGACCTGAAAAGTGGCTGTAGTA
The DNA here is from genome assembly GCF_963924715.1 of Thunnus thynnus. Lineage (NCBI taxonomy): Eukaryota > Metazoa > Chordata > Actinopteri > Scombriformes > Scombridae > Thunnus > Thunnus thynnus. The sequence goes on from NC_089534.1 coordinate 29,799,858, forward strand.
GCCCCCTGGATAGTGCATACCACTGCAGGCGGCAGTCCTCACCTTTCGAGAAGCTCTGGTTCAGGGCCTAAGCCCACAGCCATTGCCTAACACCAGGAGGTGAAGGATCATACTGTGCAGCTATGACAGCGGATCTCTGCACCATGGGAGCTGCCACAGCCTCCCCACCAGCAGCTGTACCATGACTGGGAAACATGACGCACTTGTACGTTCTGGGGCCACCAGAATGAATGCTGGATTCAGGGGAACCAGGAGAAATGCGTTAAGAGAAGCTCTGGGCCAGGGCCGGTGAGAGAAGGCATCCAGTCCCAGTAGAGGGTCATCTCTTTGGAGGACCACAAGGGGCACGGAAATAGTAATAAAGCATTTCATTAATTAATAACTAATTGTACAACTAAAAAGAGGAATTATAAAAAGAATTTACAAATGAAATAATTATCCATCAATAAATTGTACAAATTAAAAAGGGATTTACAAAAACAACTTTAAAATAGTCAATAAAAACATCATTTAAAAATACATTAATGAATTCCTAAATAAAAAAATTAATTTCATAATCTATTTGAAAATGTAGTTTTTAAAAAAGAAATAAATAAATGAAGTCGTAAACTGAATATAGAATACAGCCTTTAATCAGGCATTTAAAAGGGCAATTCCTTTTTCCATTTGCATTTCCCCACTGCTTTTCCTTTTCATATTACCTATTGGATTTGCTGAGTCATTTAACCTCTCCATTTAACCTTTCCATGACACTTTAGGTCCCTGCTGTGCTGAAACAATGCAAATCAATCTCCCCCAGAAGCCCCCCCTCCTGTAAGCAGCTCCTGGTCTTCAAAATAAAAGCTCTGTTGAGTCTCAGTCTGTCACACTATGTTGGTGGTTTGAGTGTTTGTAGTGATACTCAGTTTTATTCTTACAAATGTAGGCTGGCTATGTTGTATATATGTAGATAACATATGTCTAATTGATAATTAGCGCCAATCACCAACTTGTACTCTGAAACAGAGCAGAGAGGTTAGCTAGCTAACATTGGCTCTCCTGAATCTGCCTGTTCGTCTCAGTAACTTACAGAACAAACACTGACATGATGTCAAATACCAGCATCATAACTCTCTGGAAGGCCACGGAGAGTTTGTGCTGTGAAGTGCTGGGAACAACATGTGCAAATCTACAAGCTCTGGCCAAGACAACACACACCGTTACCTCAGTAAAGGTGAGTTAGTTCACGTTACTCAGCTAACTTTGACATCTGGCTGAAGTCACGCTATCATGAGACATTTGTCAACAGTTTAAAGCATGAACTTGTTTCAAGATTGTGCACTGCGGTATTATGAAACTGAAGCAGATTATGTTTAATTTTTGTAGTCACCACAGTGGTAGTCTGTGGAGTTATATGATCAACTCAGAGTTAGTGTATTGTCATGTGTGTGTTTTCATTCGTTCTTTTATATCATGAACACTTTTTCTTGTTACACTTGTTTGTCCCTTGCCTCAGCTCATTTATCCCTGTTTAGTCATTGCTCGACAACAACAGTCTTCAATATGCATGTTGCTGCCTTTCTGTACACCACCTGAAGTCCTGCTGAGGTTCACATCCTGTGACAGAGTGTCTGACAGAAAGTGGGCTTCACAACAAAACACAGCACCATCCAGGAGGCTTGTATGGACTGGGACAGCATGTTCTACTTTGAGCCTCGAGTTCATGCTTATTAAACTGTTGACAAACATCTCATGATAGGGTGACTTCAGTTAGATATCAGAGTTAGCTGAGTAATGTGAAGGTACACAGGGGCAATGCTAACAGCTGGGCTCACTCACCTTTACTGAGGTAACGATGCATGTTATCCCAACAGCAGCTTGTAGATTTTCACTTGTTGCTCCCAGCACTTGGCAAACTCTCCGTGGCCTTCCAGAGAGTTATGATGCCAGTATCTGACATCATGATAGTGTTTGTTCTGGAGGTTACTGAGACGAACCAGCAAATTCAGGAAAGCTAGCGTTAGCTAGCTAACATCTCCACTCCATTTCAGATTACGAGTTGGTGATTGGCACTAATCATTATAGACATATGTTATTTACGTACATACAACATAGCCTGCCTACATTTGTAATGCTGTGTTCACACCAAAAGCGAAGCAAGTTTTTGTGTTACTCGCGCAAGTTTGAACGCAGGAACATTTGTGCTTATTCGCCCCAAACAGCCAGCGAGCAATGGCAGGCACAACTAGTCCCCACCTGGACAATGGGAGCCAGCCAGTGATGTTACTGAAGCTCAGCCTGCCTACCAGCTCAGTCTTCCTGATAACAACAGTCATACCGACACTTATCTGTAAACACTGAGATATACATAATCAACTCTTCTCTGTTCGTTCTGCTGTGATAAACTGAATTAATCTGACACACAAAACTCCCCCCAAAAGTCTATTTATTTACTACATTTCCCAGACAACAACTACAGACCTTACAGCGGTATGAACCCAAAATATACTTGGATGCTTTGCTATGTTTTAATCGCAATAAATGAATCAAAAAGATGCCAAAATAATTACATCATGATGCAGATTTGTAAAAAGTCTGAATTCAGGCTTACTGGTGGTTCCTACAGTCTTTAAAAGTAGAATGGGAGGCAGAGCCTTCAGCTATCAGGCTCCTCTCCTGTGGAACCATCTTCCAGATTCGGTCCGGGGGGGGGCAGGCCCTCTCTACATTTAAGAGTAGGCTTAAAACTTTACTTTTTGATAAAGCTTATAGTTAGGGCCGGCCAGGCTCACCTTGGATCAGCCCTTAGTTATGCTGCTATAGGCCTAGACTGCCAGGGAACTTCCCATGATGCACTGAGCTCCTGCATTCATGTACCATTAATGCATGCTACTAGGCTTCTTCCCCAGAGTTTCCCCGGAGCCTTTGCGGTCCTTTGCAGTCCTGTTGGTGTCCTTCCCCGGCTATGGCCGCAGATGGCCGCCCACCAAGAGCCGGGTTCTGCTTGAGGTTTCTACGTGATAAAGGGGTGTATTTCCTTACTGCTGTCGCCAAGTGCTGTTCATGGGGGAATTGCTGTGTCTCTGTAAATTAAAGAGTACAGTCTCGTCCTGCTCTATGTGAAAAGTGCCCTGAGATGACTTTTGTTGTGATTTGGCGCTAAATAAATAAAAATTGATTGATTGATTGATTGATTGATAGATAGATGCAAAATTTTTGCTCAAGCTGAATATTTTCAACTCATGCGTATACGCAAAAGAGGAAAATATCACGTTATTCGCACCGCAAATTTTGCATATTCATGCCATTCGCGTCATGTTATTCGCATCATTCGTGTCAACCGCGGTCTTTACATTGGCTTTAATCTCATCACCCTAAAAATTCGCTTCACATTTGGTGTGAACACAACATTAGAATAAATCACTACAAACACTCAAACCACCGACATACCGTGACAGCCTGTATTGATTAGACTCAACAAAGCTTTTATTTTGAAAGCCAAGAGCCACTGACAGGAGGGGGGGGTTCCAGGAGAGACTCATTTGCATTGTTTCAGCAGCACAGGGACCTAAAGTGTCATGGAAAGGCTAAAAGGAGAGGTTAAATGACTCAGCAAATGCAATAGCTAATAGGAATAGGAAAAGCAGTGGGGAAATGGAAATGCAAATAGAAATGGGAAAGGGAAATGCCCTTTTAAATGCCTGATTAAAAGGTGTATTCATAATTCATTGTTATTGTTCACTGTTAATTCATACAATTCATTTGTAAATTCTTTTTATAATTCCTCTTTTTAATTGTACAAATAGTGATTAATTATGAAATGCTTAATTACTATTTACATGACCTTTGTGGTCCTCCATAAATCTCGTGCATTCATGGAGAACCACGGTGTGCATTGCACATTCTCTCGTGAAGCGAACAGATCCACCTCCGCCTTTCCGAATTTGTAGCACAACATCTAAACAAGGACTCCACTCATTGTGGGAGGGACCCCAGCAAGACATCAAGTCTTGACAAAGAGCAGGTGTTTGTGAGACCACAGCAGGACGCTCCTGGCTATTTCCAGCAGCCGAGCTGAGCATAAGCTGCGCTGGTGGTTGATGTACACTGCTGCCATCATGTTGTCTGTTCTCACTAAAATATGTCTGCTTGTCAGTAGCTGAGCAAAGTATTTTACACTTTCAGGACCGTGGACAGCTCCAGACAGTGTATGTGGAGAGACAGAGGCTTCTTCCACCTCCCTACAGCAAATTGAAATTTGCACATCCCTCCCCAGCCAGAGAGAGATGCATCCCTGTAGACTGATATGTGTGACATAGTTCTCCTGAGGGGAACCCCCGCTGACAGAACATGGAGGGTTTTCCAGTACAACTGGTCTGATTGAGTGAGGGAGGAATAGTCAGCATGTGTCTTTTGTGCGGCATTGGGTCAAGATGCAGGGGGCTGAACCATCTCTGAATTTTCCTCATGTGGGGGAGTCCCAAGGAGACAACCACATGACTTGCAGACATCATGCCCAGCAGATAGCGCCATCACCAGTTTGTGAGGTGCAATGGTGACAGTAGAGAGTTTAGTGCTTCCAGCCTGGCTGGGGACAGCCTTGCTCTCATGGTGGCAGAGTCCATGTGCACACCCAGATAATTATTAACAGCGTGGGAAACGGGGAGCTCTTCTGCCAATTTGTGGCAAAACCCACTGTTGACAGGTGTTGGACGAGTGCCACTGTGTGGAGTGCAGCTCACTCCTGGCAGGGGGCCATAATGATCAGGTCGTCCAGGTAAAACAGCACCCTGCAGCACAGGGCAATTTTCCGTGCCTAGGAATGATTGGCACGTGAAAATAAGTATCTCTCAGGTCAATGGATGTGAACCAATCACCAGGATGCACATACTCCAGCGAATGTCTGATGGTCTGCATGTAAAATGGTTGTTTCATTATGCAACAGTTGAATAGAAATAGGTCCAAAATTGGCCTCCTTTCTCCCTTCTTCTTTGGTATAAGAAAATGGTGGGAATAAAACCCCTCGTTCTCCTCACCTGGAAGAACCCGGGAAATAGCTTTTCTGGAAGCTCTGCCAACTCTGACGTCAAGGCCATTATCTCCATCTGAGATGACATGACCATTTCCACCACACTGGGAAATGGGGGGAGGACCGGCGAACTGAAATGTGTAGCCCTTTGCGATTAGCCTTGACATCCATGCGTTCATAGCATGCTGAGCTGTGCTCTGAAAGTGGTCACGCACATGTCTTACCCCCTTTTCACCAACTGGAACCTGGTGCTGGACTGGTGGCAGTTCGCAGTTGATTCAACTACTGAATCTTCTAAGAACCAGCTTGCTTTTCCATGGGCTAGTAAGCCAAGTCATTTAGTAATTCTACACGCCTCCAGTTTTCTAGCAACACTAACTTCAAGGACTTCACACTCCGACATAGTAGGTGGCACCATAACACTGTTTGTCACCAACCATAAAAAGAACTTAAAACACAACAATTACATACGACCATAAATGACAGCAAAATGCAGTAGAGACTATATTTATTTAAGTTATTTACCTAATTTATGCACTCATTTCTTTTCAGCTCAGCGTGAGAGTTTCCACTGCTTTTTGCTGTCATTTATGGTTGTGCTATTTCTTTCCTCTGCTCTGTGTTTGACCATGGGTGGGGCTCAGCCCCTCCGGCTCCACACACACAGAGCAAATCAGAGGAGAGACAGACAGCGACAACTACACTCGTCACAATACTGCAAGTGCAATAAAAGCTATGCAAGTAAAAAGCCAGTAAGAGTAATTTATTAATGTAATCCACACAAAAGATGGGTGTGATGCAGTCACATGACTGTGACTGATGGCCGTCTTTGGGCAGCTCCTCACATCTCCGAAAACGTAGTCAGCAAATTTCCAAACAGGTGTTATTTGGATAAACTGACCACATTAGGAATTTAAATGGTTAATTTATTGCCTGAAAAAAATATTAAAACTTAATGAAGTAACACATTAACAGCTTTTAGCCTGGCTCAAAATCTCCGCCACAATGGTGGATATTTGGTTTTGGTTGGTCACGATAATCTTGGTTTTAACTTCTAGACTAGCAAAGAGTTGGTGCCACTCTGAAACCAGTATCTTGGCTGAGAGCTGGTTCTTTGGCTGTCGAAAAGCGAAGAACTGGTTAGAGATTAGGCACTGGCTCCAAACCGGCCTTCGAACTGCCTTGGTCAAAAAGGTGTATCAGTGGAGGGTCTGTTGACATAGTTACCAACCAGTGCAAAGCCCTCTCCGCTGCTGTGTGAACTGAGTGCTTGTTCACCAGAGCCCAACGGCTGGCTCTGGCCTTGGTGCTGAAAATGCATGACAGAGTCAGCATTCAGCTCCGTGTGTTCAAACCTTGAGTCTGAACAGGTGGGAGGTGGGTGTTAATTGTTTATGGTCAGCAATGCACATTCGAGATGGGGATTCATCCCTACTCATGAAAATGTGAGGAGGTGTCTGGACTGCGCCTGCTGCACTGTGTGTGTGTGTGTGTGGCAGCAAGCCTCTGTGTGTGGGGAACATGTATCTGAGTGGAAAAAGCCGGAAAATGCTCAGAGGGGGCAAAAGCGGACTGACTGAGAGGAAACTGCTCTTTAGAGGAAAGTGGGTGGCCCTGAAAAGGGCCATTGTATTTCCTTTGCTCAGCTGGATTGGGACATCTGTTCCCCATGTCCCATCATTGCCACTGACCCTGGTGTTTGTGAGGCGACTCAACGGGCAGGTTAGGCCAAGAAGACGCTGGCCAGTGGCTCTTGCCGGGATGGCACAGAGCTTGTTGGGCTGCAGGTGCCCAAGGAGGATATTGCAGGTGAGGAGGAGGAAGTGGCATCAGAGCAGGTGCATGCTGAGGTGCAGCAGCAGCAGTGGCTATGAGGTGCAGATTTGCTCTAGAAGGTGTGTCTCCTTACCCTTTCCTCTGCCTTGGCTGCTTCGTGCAGATCAGCCATGGCGCTCTGGAGGAGTGGCCAAAACAACCCACCGGGGTATATAAGAGCATCCAGCAGCTCCTGTCTCACCTGAGAGGGAAGCTGAGACATGTGGAGCCAGATGTTACGCTGCATTGTCGTCTGCCACGCCATGATCCTGTACGAGGCCACCGTTGGATTTGTGGTGAGAGTCAAGACAGCCGTCATAGCCTTTCCAATGTCCATGGCTAGCTCTGGGGAACGAGCCCAAGGCTTAGTGGCCATGGTGGAGACAGCAAAGGACAGCAGCAAGATTTTGTTTTGTGCTGCAGCCACCTGAGCAGCACATTGGTGCAAGTGGTCAGTGGAGCAAATATAAACCTCGTCCTGAGGAGACAGCAACGTTGGCGTCGGCTTGTGTCTGCTGAAAAAAGTTGCCTCAGGAAACAGGATGGTAGCTAGGCTTTGCTTCAGTGGCAGGATGGCAGGAAACCCCTCCTCAATATCCCTGTGGACTCCGGTGAAACGCTTGTAGCAGGACAGCGGCGCTCTCAGTTTTCTGGGGTCAGAAAACGCTGCCTCCATGAAGACCTGGAGCTCCGTGAAGCAAGGCCACAGCGGGAAACTCGCAGGTGAAGAGGTCTAGCTCTGCCTCAGGTGACCAATCCTCCTGGTCAGCCCAGCTGCCGTCATATACCACAGATGAGGACGTGAGAAGGACAACTGTACAATGTACAGTGGCTCAAAAGAAAATCGTCATGACTGCACGGATGAACCAAACACCAACAGCTCTTAGAGGACGAAGCCTATACGAAATAGAACTGTTGGCTCTGAGAAACTGTGAATGCCATTTTTTCACCATTTCTTTGCATTTCATTGACTAAACAGTTAAGAAATAATTGACAGATTAATTGATAATGAAAATAATCGTTACTTGCAGCCTTTGTACATTCAGTAACAGTTTCTTCCCTTAACAGATGTGGACTCTTAACATGGACACGGACCAAACTAACAATCTGTGCAGTACCTGAGGCGTGTCAGTCTCAGCTGTTCCTGAAGGTGGCGCTCTTCATCGCTCGGCCAGCAGGCCTTCGTTTCTTCGAAGTCCGGCACTTCTTGATGATGAAAGCGCACGGGGTCCCAGCCAGTCATGATGTCGAAGGTGATGACACAGCCTAGCGAGTGTGACACGATGGACACCTTCCCATTTTTCTCAAAGTCTGGATTCCGCGAGCAGAAGAGCGAGTACAGACGGTTCAGCTCCAGAGTCAGACCCCTGTTAATCTACACACACACGCGCACACACACACACACACACAAACACACAGTGTGCATATATGCTTAGGATATACTGTATACACAGTATATAATTAATATATATCAATTTTAATTTTGTGTTAATGTATACATATTAATATTATTGTGTACTTATTATTGTGTAACACACATTATTTTGTCAATAAGATTTGAAAATATTTGGTCATGTTTAACGCTTCAGAGTCTCAATAAATATTCTGTTATTTCACAGACTGGCAGTGGATCATAATTAAATTAAATTGTGTCTGACAGGAGTTAATACACAGTCATGGGACTAACTACCAGCAGGGTGACAGAGATACAAACCGCAGCAACACAGATGTGAGGAGACAGAACAAGGCTGAACTTAAGGCTGGATGTGTATGTTAAAAAAAAAAAAATCTATATCATAGTCTCACCTCGTCTCTGTACAGAGGACTGGTGTAGTACATGATGTCCATGGCGCTGCTGTTCAACATGTCTCTGAGACCTCGCACTTTGTCTGGAGTGATGGAGTCCACCGTGTCTGCAAGAACACATGAATACATCAAACACAGCTGTTGGATATTGGATTTATGTTCCAGTGAAAAGCATTGATTCTGATCTGCTATTAAACACATACAGTATGTTAATGTTTTACACTGATAATAGGCAGATGTTGAATGTCAATAGCTGCAAACTGTTCATCTGTCCAACAGTTTGGTCCAGTATGAGCTATGTCCTGACAACTGCTGGCCATGAAATTTGGAATCCACAGTCACAGTCCTCAGAGGATGGGTCCTAATGACTGTGATGACCCTCGGATATTACATCAAGCACCTCTGTTCAGTCAAAATGTTTCCTTGACCAACCCCCTTTGTCTATGACAATTTATCACAAAAATACTAATTGCCAGATTTCAGTGAAATTAGCTGAAAATCAGCGTTTTAGTTAACCTCTAACTCTTTCCAGTTGGAAAATTCACAAACCAAAATGTCCACTTTGTACCAAGCTGCAACCTCCAGGGCTGAAAAATGAAGCCAATGCAGAAGTGCCAAAAAAGCCGCCGACTTTGAGCTTCAAAATCGCTCTTCAGAAACCAATGGGTGACATCATGGTGGCTACGTCCATATTTTTTATAGTCTATGCTTTGTACCCACACATCTTATAATCTAACCAGTAGCCCTTTTCATGTTTATGACCCTATGACCTTTTCTCTAGTCCCACGTCAACATTTTTAGTCCCACAATTGGAAAAGACTTTAAAGTTTCTTTTACATTCTCACCAACACTTCTGTATTGAAAACTGGAAGGTTAACTAGCGGGATTAATAACATGGTCAAATGTTTATCAATTTTCTAGCTTCCATTTCATCGAAAGAAATATTGTATGTTGTATATTGTATGTTTTGTGGGCAGAAACCTTAATGTTTATGTGCCACATGGTCACCGTGGTTACGATGGCATTTGGTCTTTACGTGTCCCCGCCTTTAGCCATATTCCCATTTTCCCAGGCCTCTGCATTTCCATTCCCTGCCATTCTCCACCTGTCCACAAAATGCCCCCGGACATGCTCTCCTGATTCGCACACCCACCGGCTCACCTATCCCCCATTCTGCCAAATCACTCGTATATATACCTGTCCAGATTGTTCACTCTTTACCAGTTAGTTGGGTTGTCATGTGGTACACTTGCATTCCAGCCACCTGTAGCCTACCTGATCCTGATTTTGTTCTTGTTATCCCGTACCTGTTTCCTGTTCCCTTGTTTCTGGTTATCCATTTGTATTCTGCTACCTGTGGTTTTTGGAAACATCATCAAGAGGTATGGCACAAATTTCCATAGTTATGCTGATGACACACAGCTTTACATTGCTGTGTCTCCTGATGACTCAGAGCCAATAGATGTCCTTTTTAGCTGTATCTTAGATATCAAGTTATGGATGGCAGATAATTTTCTACAGCTCGATCAGGACAAAACTGATGTATTGGATATTGGTACAGAAGCTAAGAGAGACAAACTCAATGTGAAACTGCAAGCACTGGCATTACACCCCGGTCGTCAACAAGTAAAAAACCTTTATCTTTGATTCAGATCTTCGTTTTTAGCCTCACATTAGAAACATAACTAAGAATGCATTTTATCATCTTAATAACATTGCCAGAGTGCGACCATTTCTTTCTCAAGCCAATACAAAGGGACTAATGCATGCCTTTATTACCTGCAGGACTGACTATTGTAATGCTCTACTATCTGGTCTCCCTAAAAAGAATATAGCTCAATTACAATTACTTCAAAACTCTGCTGCACATGTGTTGACCAGGACCAGAAAGACAGTACACATTACACCGATTTTAAAGTTTCTGCACTGGCTACCTGATTGCTTCAGAATTGATCCTTTTATTGGATTATAAAGCTCTTAATGGTCTTGGGCTTACCTATTTATCAGATTTTAGCCTATGAACCCTCTAGAACCCTCAGGTCCTCTGGTAGTGGCCTTTTGATTATCCCTTAAGTCATAACAAAAACCCACAGTTAGGCATCCTTTCATTCCTATGGTCCTTGTCTCTGGAACAGCCTTCCTGAAGACCTGAGGGTAGCAGAGAATGTTTTATTTGTCTATTTATTTGTGTATTTTAGTCTGTTTTACTTCTTGGTATATCATTTTATTTTATTTTTTTACTTTCTGGATTGTTTTCTAATACCCTACCTTTTATTTCTGGTTTTACTTACTTCAATATATCTCCTCTCTTTTAGTATTTCACCATTTTATCTTGTGCTCTTAACCATTCATTTACTTTTTATCTACTTAGTGGAGTTTTTATTTATTTATTTTTGCTATTTTTAGTTTTTATCGATTTCTAATCCTGCCTGAGATTTATAATAGCGTTTCCTCAGTTCCTGTTTTTATTGAGTGCTGTTATTATTGATGCATTATTAATTACAGAGCCATTTATCTCTTTGTGTGTGGATGGGGAGGGTCCTGTTTTATCGTGTGAAGCATGATAAAACAAAAGCACTTTGTGTTATATTTGTTTGTATGGAAAGTGCTTTACAAATAAAGTCAGATTGATTGATTGATTGATTGATTGATTGATTGATTGATTTACCTATTATCTGTTTTTGACCTGCCTGCCTGCCTTGCCCTCTGGACTTGCTGCCTGCTTAGACTTCCGTTTTTGGATTTTAGATTATTAAAGCACCTTTCATTTAACTATCCTGCCTTGGTGTCTGTGTTTGGGTCCTCCTCCTGTTTGCCTCATACTCACAACTGTGACAAATACTGAATTAATCTCAGTTACAATCTCTCTGTTTTAAAAGGTGGACAGGTGGATCAGTACAGAATAATGTCATTATTACACACAGTCTTAAGGTAGAACACATAATGCCATTACAGTTTTCCTGCAAAAGGACAGCTTTTGTTTTGGATGGCTTTGAGCAGTGGTGAAGCATACCTCCATCGAGAGCGAGTTTTGACCTCCACTCTACAGGAAGGAACTCTACATGCTCTGTGGTGCGATCAGAGAAGTGTTTCTCCTCCATCTTTCTGGCAGCATCTCTCATCCTGCACACCAGCCGAGACAAAACGATTATTCTTGAGAATGATTCTGATTCAATTCGATCTTTTGTGCTACCGCTGCTACCACTGAACAGCTACAGTTAACTCACATGCTGGTGTTCCTGATAATGCGGCCTTGGTCCATCTTCTGGCCGATGCCGTGCACCACAAACACAATGTGGGTAGTTTCAGGTGGGGTGTCTTCAGGTGCTGCCTCCTCCACGTACCCCCGATGAAGACGGGTCCCACTGCTGGAGGCTGGGGACACAAGAGGACACATCACTAATTGAGGTGATGTGTTCCACAGCAGTGTGTCTGAAGTCACTGATGACTGATCTAAATTTCTGCCATTTAACAAAGCTGCTCAAGATTTATTAAAGGGTCAGTTCACTCAAAGTACAAAACAACATATTTACTCCATGTAGATAGTTTTGGTTTTATTTGTCCAGGTTTGGAGGTATCTGTCTCAGAGATTTCTGCCTCCACCACAACACAATAGAGGGGAATGAAATTCAGTTTGGACTGCTCACAGTGGTGATGCATGACATCTGAAAAATTTACCAACGGCGTCTCTCTCCAGAAAGTACCTGTGTCCCGGTTTCATCCTACATACTTACTTCACACAGTATGTGCTGTATACTCATTTTTATGGTGAGTTGGTGAACAAGCGATCAGCATACTACATGCCCCGATAATCTGGAACTCTTTTTAGAGAAAATAGAGAGTTTAGAAGCTAGTTTAGTTTAATATATTGTGTTGAGTTTAACAGCAGTTGTTACAGATTTTTAACTGTTGATTTCAAGAGGAATTCTAAAAACCTAAAAAATAAAGATTACTTGAAACTACTGATATTACTGGAAACTTTATTGTTCATTTTTGTTGATCTTCATACTTGTGGACAAACTGCACTTTTTCCCATGTTGACCTGACCTGCTGTACACTGACTAGCATTTAACTGGAAGTGATTATTTGGTTGTTTACCAATTGAACACTGCAATTATTAGGAAATGAAAGTGTTACCAGTAGTTCTCATCCAAGTCCACAGCACTTTTAGGACTTCTCATCGATGTTGGCTCACGTGTATTAATTCATTATTAATTAACAGTTCCAACACAGACTAGAAGTCCTAAAAGTGTCATGGAAGAAATCATAGCCGTTACTGAGCTTGCATGCCAACACATCCATCTCCATGACAACTAAACCAACTCACACCGCTGATAAACATATGATACAGTTCAAAGCACAGGATGAAATTGGTGGGTGGACAGTGAGCTGGGATTGTGTTGTCAAATGTTGTTAATATTCTTCATAGGGGCTATTTCTTTGGTAGAAAGTAGTTCCAATGAAGACTGTTCATAGTGCAGTTCACAGTGTAGTTCACAGTGCACCACAAATTACTTTTTTTGTAATTTGGGTGAGTTTTTCAGCTCAGAATCTGTAACTAGTCCAGTTTGGCTTGCAGTATGGCCATTGAGTACATTAAAATAGCAATAAACAACCATATTTTAATCCAATATTTTATAAATTGCCAGATAATTTATCTAATTTTTGACCTTGACCAGTCAGATGTTGTTTGTTCTTCTGACCATACCATACTTCTTTATCTTATTTGTCTACAGTGCTCTTATAGTGTAGTCCTTTGGTGACCCTTGACTTTGTGTCTCAGTCCCATTGTACAACATGTCAGCATGGTTCACCAGGTCAAAGTCTCTGTAGATTTTCTCAGGGAACTGATTGGCTGAGCAAGACTCCCCATGATCCAATCTTTTCTCTTGTGTACACTTCCGTACATTTATCCATGTACCTTTAGAGAAGCCCAGTTTCTGAGTGACAGTGCGTGCAATCTTGGAGGTCGTGGCATCGCTGTACAGGTACACCTCGTCCACACTGTGCCAGTCCACATGACTCCGGCTCAGCTTCAGACTGTGGATGGCTGGGAGAGAGAGTCACACATTAATTAACGAGTGACACACTTTATCCAGCTTAATTAAATCATCATTCCCTGTGAGTATGAGTAGAGTGTGTGTGAAACATGTGAAACAAAAGTCTGACTGTACACACACTCAGTGCCTCCTCTTCTCTCAGGTGAGCTTCCTATTTGTTCAGCTTGAGTCAGCTAAAATAGCATCACCTGACCTGTGTTGTGGCCTTGTTCTGAATGGCAGAGTTACACACGCATCCCTTTCACAGCACCTGCAGCCTTTCCCTGCCTTTCTCTTTACTTCTGTTTTTACCTGTCAATCTAATCTCTATAACACACTCACACACTCTACACACACTTTTGATCTTCTTTGTCCGTCACACACAAATATACTGTACACATATGCATCTTTCTAGGTCTACTTTCTTTCTTTCACATCCTGTCTTACATTCCTTAATGTCTTACATTCCTTAATGTCCTTGCTGTCCACTGTGGTGGTCACCGCCTCCATCTCGTAGGTGTCCCTCATCTGTTGCCCCCGGAAACGGGCAAGGTGCTCCAGCTCGATGAGGTCACTCTCGTCCTCCTCCAGAGGAAGCCATGTTCCATCAATGAACCACTGACCCCTCATCACAGGAATACGGTCTTGCTCTGAGGGACAGCACATGATGTTTGCCACGCTATTTGAAGGGTTGTGCAGCCTTTGTTTGTTTAATTTATGTGTCTTTCTGGTACAAAAATCAAAAGTTCAACCTCCCTCTTTCATTGAGCATTTTTCAATGAAAGAGGAATCATAAATAGATGTAATCTGATGGAGAGGCCACATTGGATGTACTCTATACAGTATAACAACATTATAGCAGCTGTGTGTGAAAAAAGAAGAAAAGGAAAGATATTTGTGTGTATACCAGAAACACATTTCCTCTATGTAAATAAACAAACATTTGGGAACATAAAAACTGTACATGAAATAATGCATTTATCATGGTCAGCTGTAAGTGCAGAGGTAGCAATAATTGTTGCAATAGTAGTGTTTAGGAGCGTAATTACAATTTAATTTAGAGCTGAACTGATTAGTCTGTTTATCAATAAGATGATCAATAGAAAATGACTCAGCTGCTATTATAATAATAGATCATCTCATTTAAGGGATTTCTTAAGCAAAAATGCCAAAAATGTCTGTGGTTTTCCTAACCTGCTATGATAGTTAAATGAATAGCCTATGTTTGGGTCTGGGCCTGTTTTTGGACACAGAAGCAACGTGAGTAATGAGTAAATCACAAAGCTTTAGGAAATCATTTTTTTGTATTTTCTGACATTTTATTGGTTAAACAATTGATTGATCATCAAGAAATGAATCAGCAGACTAATAACTAAGACTAATCTATGATGAAAATAATCATTAGTTGCAGCCTTTATTTAATTAGTCAAAGTTGAGGCAATCTCAGTGACACGAGGGAGCTGCAACTGAACAATTTCATGATCAAAGATGGATATTTTATTTTGACAGTGAATTTATAACTTAATATTTAAAACAGTGTTGAAATGATTAGTCGATTAATTGATTAGTTGATCAACAGAATCAATAACATTTGATAATCCATTGCTTGTTTAAGTACTTTATCAAGAAAAAATGCTTGAAATATCATTGTAAAGTTAAATGAAGTTTAAAGTAAAGCTTTGGGTTTTGGACTATTGATCAGACAAAACAAGATCTCTTTGGGCAAGAATCAAACATTTTATAAAACTATTGTTGAAAATAGTTCACGTTTGTTGATAATGAAAATAGGGTTCAGTTGCAGACCTAAACAATGTCACAAATAATGACATAATTATGTGATGTTTTCACATTGTTCATATGACTAATTAACTGACTGACTAATTTCAGCAATGACGAGTGCAGTGGTCACGGCAGACACAGTGGGCATTGCATTAAATTTGTAATAGTCATCCACAGTAAAGTCATATTGACAGTGAGCTACTAGTAGCCATGCTGGATGTGGTATCAGTATAGTAGCAATGCTAGTTGTAATAGTGGTAGTGCTGATCTCGCTGATCTCTAGTAGTTGAAAGTAATGTCAGTACTAGTGGTATTGGTAGCAGTATTATTATAAAATTATTAATATCATTAATGCTACACTTTATTCTAATTCAGTAGCAGTAGTGGCTTGGTAGCGGTGTTACGAGAAACAGTTATGGCAGCAGTTTTATCATTTTGGACATAAATCATTGGCATGCTCACGGTTCCAATAAACAGGGTAGCATTCCTTCTCCTTGATATCCACTTCATAGAGCCCTCCTCTGACACACACTGCCTCCACGCTGATACTGATGTCCGAATTTTTAATCTCCTCTGACGCTGAGCGCCACTGCCCTCCGCCACGCTGCATCGCCGGCTCCGCCCGGACACTTCCACCGTCCACCGCCGCGCTCTCCGGTTGGATCTCTCCGGACTTGGCGGTCTCCTTCCCCTCGGCCTCGACCGGATCAACGGGGCGTTTAACCTTGTCGGGGTTCTGCTCACAGAATCTCCGATAGACAATCTCGATTTTCAAAGAGTCGTGTCCGACGAAAGGCTTCCACGTCCGCTTGTCCTCTTTGTAAAACCACCGAACCTCCTCTGGTCCCAGCTCCGTGACGACCTCACCCCGGTGCCGGGAGCTATTAGACCGAATGCGTTTCTTGGTTGAGACGTTCCCGTCACTTTCGGTGTAGTTTGGCTCGATGTCCAGATACGATGAGCCCGAATATTCCTCCCCACCCAGGCCCAACATCATGCCATCCTGGGATAACCGGTGCGAGTCGCCCCGTAACAGCGGCAGGTGTCTCTCCAAGTCGGTCTGCATTGGGTCCCTCTCCCCGCGGGCAACACTATCTCCCATCGGATTCTCGTCGTAGCCGGACACAAACACGTCATTTGCCATATCCCATTCACTACTGCTGACAGAGTTATTCTCCGAGCTCTGTTGGCGGATAGTCGGTTTATCCTTCATATTGCTCATGGTTCTGTCGCAAATCATTAGACTAAAAACATGGATATAGACTAATAAAAATATCACTGTTATGTTTCTTTCTTCACTATTATAGCTACCGTTATGCCAGACTAACGGCTTTCTCCCCAGCTGGTAACATCTGTATGCCGAACTGCCCTGACCCCGACAATATTTCTTATCATTTTAGCTACAGATTTTAAAAGATTAGCCCTGGCAATTTAAACGACACATTTCCTCCCGTTTTTCTGCCTGTCCATACTCCGGATCACTCTCCCGTTTCCCCCCTTCTTACTGCTGGAATAACCAGTGAACGGTACTAGCTAGGATGGTAAACTCAGGCTCTAAATGACGTCAAGTTAAAAATGACAAATATAACTTCCTGTTCAAACATTCAAAATAAACTCCATATTGACGGGCAGGCATAAACGGATTTAAATTGTTTGTAATACAGCAGAAAGCACACACATAAGAATAAAATATAATGGGTGAAACCACAATTTCTGAAATATTTTACTACTCAAGTATTTTACTACTCCAATTTACTACCATTTAATTTTCAAAAGCTGCGCTTGTATCGCGCTCTTTGAAGTTTGTGTATTTTTAATTTGAAGGCAGATTCACTGTATAATGAGCTTTGCTCTAGCTATCATTCGCGAGCATGACTTAACATCTATTAGGTTGTTAGCTTCAATACGAGAACCTGAGATTTCGTTTAAATGTAGTCAGTAACATATTTAAAATAAACATATGTTGTAAAGTGATTATTAACTGTACTCTTGGTTAAAATATTTGCATTTGTGATTTTTTCCAAAAGTCGTTGTCTACTTTAGGACCTTTTAAGCCACCGTAGTTATTGATTGGGAGTTTCTGTCATGGCCGTCATGAAAGTGTTTACCAAAGGATTTTTTAATAAATTCGCGTATTAAATTGCATAAATGAAAGGAAATGGCAGCGGTTTTCCTGGTGACCTTGTATGAGTATTCCCCACTATTTTACATTAGTGTGGTTTCTTTGTGTTTCGTTGTTACCGCCGCCATGGTGCTCGGCTGGTAAGTGATATTTAGCAAGTTAGCGTAGCCACTAAATTATCATTACAACAGCAGTGTGATCCATTATTTTCGCACATTACCTCCACACTTGTATCCCTCAGAATTTAGGCTTATTCATAACGTTTCATCTTTACGACTTCGCATCTGTACTACATTATCAAAGCGAAAGTAACCATGACACTGTAACACATATCTATCTGAAGTACAGCTTTCACTGCTAACTATGAAAGAGTGAATGTCCCTGTCCCAATGTCTTCACAACACTAAACCTATACAGAATTAAAATCACCTGTGTGCTCAGTCAGCATACACATGAGAGTGTAAGGGCTAAATGCTATAGGAGAAATAGGACAGCTGCAGCAATAATGTTTTATCTGGGCAGAGGTATGTCTGTGTATCTGAGCCCAAAATGTCAAAAACACTATGACTTCATATGACTAAATCTAGTTTAACTGTTTTATTAACAGAGATGCAACAGAGTATTTTGATTTAAAAAATCCTAATCAGTCAACCAAGCACATGTATCAATAAATTATTACATCATTACAGTTGGTCATTAACAGGTTGCTCTGAGTATGCAAAAGATAAACTTAAATAGATTGTCTCTGTGCATACAGATCTCAAGATCAAGAGAGAAGAGAGCTATGTAGAACAGAATTGCTTGGTTTTCTTGACAGCTGCTGCACTGTGCTTCATGTCTTGTAGGTTTGGTTTTGATGTCCCAGTGATCCTGCGCAGCTCTGATGAGATAGAGTCCATCCTACCAACCCCTGAAAAGCAAATGGTTCAGGTGACCAATCCCTTCGCCCTGGAGATGTGCTCTGGGCCAGTATCAGTCACTGGTGAGAACAGTGTCACCATCTAGTAGTACCAGTGTCTTTTGTGTCCCAGGTCATGATAACAGTAGCTAACTCTCCCTTGCAGATGGTGTATTGGTGAGGGCTTGCTGCTTGGAGCCCTGTATCCTGAGCTGTTTCTGGGGCTGTGAGATTGGTGCCCTGCAGGGAGCATTGCAGGCTCACCAGCATGGCCCAAGACTCAGCACCCCCCAACATTTCCAGGAGGCCTTGCACTTCCTCTACTACTACTGCCAGAGCTTCCAGTATCCTTTACAATGCGCACAAGTTTGTCTTAAAACAACAGTCAGGAGCCCAAATGAACATTGAAACCTGTTTTTCTTGCTGTAATCATTCCTCCTGTTCATACTGACCATTAGAAGATTCCCTCATAATGCACTTACAATGGAAGTGATGGGGGGCAGAATCCACAGTCCTCCTTCTGTGCAAAAATGTATTCAAAAGTTTATCTGAAGCTAATATGAAGCTTCAGCATCTAAATGAGTCAAATCAAGTAGATATCTTTCAACAGTACAGTCTTGTTAGTGCCAAAGTCCCTCTTTTTGTTACTATACTTCCACCACAGCTCAACAGGGAAACACTGTCTGAGGAAACACAAAGAGGGAATTTGATGCTAAAAAGACAGTAAATGTGTCAGATATCCACTTGATATGACTAACTCAGACTGCTGAAGCCACATATAAGCTTCACAGAGACTTTTAAATGACTGTGTGGACACACTGTTGATTTTGTCCTCAATCACTTCAATTGAAAGCACATTTGAAGGATCTTTTAATATCCAGTATGAAGGGTGACATGATTACAGTGAAGAAAACCTCTTTCACTGTTCATATGGACACCTGACTGTTGGTTTAAGACACACTTGAAACATAGTGAACCTGTCCTTTGATGTACAGTATCTGTCAACAGTTCTAACTTCTCCTATGAAGATTAATTTTATATTATTACAACTGTATTTTACTATTTTGTCATTCATTATATGTTTATACATCTGCCCCCACAGGAGGAGTTACAGTTATTGACAAAAACATGAATAAACATTTATCTGCCTATAACTAAATGATGATATAATAATAATATGAATTTATAATTTATTAAAAGTTCATATACTGCTGATGATTATCTGCTGTCCATTTAATTTGTAGCTGCATAGGAAATATTCTGAGGTAATGTTTATGTTCAATCAGTTTCTGCTGGAATAATAAAAAACACCAAACATGGATCTGGAAATTCAAAGGAATTGTCCAATAGCAGCTTGTTAACACTTTTCAAGTGTTTTGGGGTGGATGTTCATTTATAAGCAGTCATTCAACACACTCATATTTCAGATATAGTCCTCTATCTTTGTTCCTGTATCAGCTCCTGTTGTTAGTCTCTTTGACCACAACCTCTCAGTATCAGCAGTGAAGACAGAGAGGGGCATCACACACAGATTCCAGCTGACCAGGGGATCACAGATTTTGGGCTGTTGCCGAGAGAACGCTACCCTCTAGTGGCTGTGCTGACACTGGCAGAGCCAGAAGCCAGGGACACATACAACATAGTGAGTCCATGCTTACAAACCTTCCAGAACGCTCTGTCTGTTTCTATGGCAAGGCAGTGTTCACTAAGTCTCTCTCGTCAAGACTTTTCTTCATTTAGGAGATTTTATTGTGGTTAGGTCATTTGCGATTGTGAATTCTCCTTTGAGAGCCAGATAACATTTTAATTTACTCTGTGTTTTGTTTTTTTCTTTACAATTCCTTTCCAAAATTTGGCTTTTATGCAGAACGTTGAGGTCATTAAGAAAATTGACAAGTTGTTTATTAATGATGTTGCAGAGTATTTTATCCCCCAGTAGTTTTTTGGGTCATATTTATCTCCAGATTTATGAATTGGGTTTATTAAACCTTCAATCCATCAGTTCCACAAGCCTTTTTAGTTTTCATGGACTGGATGTTTTCTATTAGTTCTTGTTCTGTTGTTTTTTATCACTGCCTCCACTAACTATTTGCTTGCTTTTCTAGCCTGCAAACACTGGCAAAAAACTAAACTATGTAAAGATGAATTGATATTACCAGATGTTACTGTTATGACCAGCTTGTGGGCCACAACAGAAGAGGGAGACGCCAAACTCAGCAATAACAAGCTGAAATTTATTCAAGTAAATAACAATAACTACAATGGGGTGTGTAAGTCAGTATCAGTGATGTTTGAAAGTGTATGAATGCGTTGTCAGTGCAAAACCAAATCAAAAAGGGAAACGCCAAAAACAACCACTGTTTGGTAAGTGGGGAAAGGATCAGAGGACTGGAATCAGGGCAGACGGGCTTAAATACATTCTGGGGCAATGGCCAGGTGTTCCCAGTTGGGACTCAAGTAGCAACTCAGCTCCATCCATCCAAAGACCTGCAACACATAGACACAAAGGCAACAGGCTCTGGGACCGTCACAGTTACCAACCTTTCACTTTTCTTCTTGTCTTCATAAAATAAGTCTTCTGTTGGTGCAGTTTCTCCTTTGGAATGTTGCTAACAGTGGCAGGTAGCAGTTAGCAGTTGACAGCTAGCTAGTTGTTTTGATTAAAAAATATATACATATATCCAAAGATGATATTTTCTCTTCTATTCTTGCTGATTAATGTTGTTACCTCTTCTTTAGAGTCCTTTCTGAATATTATTTGAATGTTATTTTGCAAAATGTCTCACTTATTTAGGTCCAATTTACTTTGTGATTTTGTAGTTTCGTTCCAATATTTGATATAATTTTCTTTTTGTTTTGAGATGATTTGGTTGGGCCAGATTGTTTTTGGTATGTGTGGGCAGAGCTTCAGCAGCAGCTGGCAGCTCTCTCTCTCTCTCTCTCTCTCTCTGTCTCTCACTTTCTCTCTTTGGGTATGTGTGAGTGGGTATGTTACATAAACATATGTTTGTGTAGGTGGGTGGGCAGGGGATGAATTATTTTTATGAATTTATGTTTATTTATATATATATATATATATATATATATATATATATATATATATATATATATACATATATATATGTATAAATGATCTATTTTTATTTTATTCATGTGTTGTGTGTGAAGCACATTGAGCTTACATTTTATGAAATGTGCTACATAAATAAATGTGATAGATTGATGAAACATTCAGATATGTTGAGAAATGTGTTCATTTGCTGTTTGATCCAGAGACATTTCATCTGTCTGACTTAACTATAGAGGAAATGTACCCCAGCTTAGCATAAAGACTAGAAGCAAGGGAAAATAATGTTCAATTTATTTGTATAGTCCCGTCATATAACTGTTCCTGACTCAGGCTCAAGCTCTCAAGACAAGGAAATACTGTTAGAAACCCTCAGAAATGAATGGAAATCCATGATCCTGTCTCTGTTCTTTCAGGTGGCCAGTGTGACAGTTATTCATGTTCCTGATGACAAATACAGCCTGTCTGCAAGGATCCTATTTCAGTACCTTCTCACCTCACAAGGGAACATGTATGAGTTAAAGGTATGTCACATTTGGTTCAAGCAAGTTGTTCCTACTTCTACCTCAAACTCAGATAGCAGCTTCACATGTTCTGTACAGGAGTTGGATATGGCTGGAACAAGGTCAAATATTTAGCAAGGTGACCACACTATGACACTTCAAAAACCAGAAGATAGAGGGCCATGTTACTGGCCATTCATTGTGGCTTTAAAGAATATTACACAACAGGAAGTTTTGCCTCGGTCCAAAACTGAAGAACCAGATGGACTGAATATCTCAACAGACTCTTTTCAGCAATTTTGGGAAGCTTGCAAGGGACCAATTAAAAGCAGAATGGTTTAAGCAGCAGTTGAAGCAGCAGAGGCTGAGATACCCTGACTGTTAGTGCATAATATGGGTCAAGCTCCAAAACCAACATTCCCCATAATGCAACTCAATAGCATACTTAATTACACAGTTGTATTGTGACTTGGATGTTGACGTGAACTGTCCAGGGTCCTGGTAACATGCTTATTGGCTCACTAATATGGCACTTTCTGTCAATTTCACTAATTTTCTGCGTAACATGAATTATTCTTGCTATCATAAGTGAAAATGTCAATTGAAAACCATGTCTCATGTCTCCTGCAGCCTCTCTTCATGTCAGCTGGCAGTGAGGGGACATCCGGGCCTCCTGAACCAGACCAGAATACCCAACCCGGTGAACCCAGCGAGGAAGAGGCCAGCATGGTGGAGCAGGTGCTGGAGGAGGAGGAGGAGGACTGGTCAGATGGGAGGGGCAGAGACTGTGTGGTCTGTCAGAATGCAGCAGTGAACAGAGTGCTGCTGCCCTGCAGACATGCCTGCGTATGTGACAGCTGTGTGTCTCACTTCCAGCACTGCCCCATCTGCAGGGCCTTTGTCCTGGAGTCCTTCGCCCTGGCACAGGGTGCAGCTGCTGCAGAGCAATGACTCCATGTACAACAAGAGAATGTTCACCCAGATGATGTGCAATGAGCCAGTGAATTAACTTCTAAATACGGTAATACCTGCAAGACCCTAAATAATGATTTTATATCAAACCTCCATGAGTAAAAAAAGTTCAGCTGGACTGTAGAGATAGCAAAATCTGTAGATACGCTGCAGCAACTGCAACAATATAAAAAAAAACTCCATAAGACTGTCTCCAGCATTTAACCAGTGGTCAAACATTTTGAGATCCATGAATAAAACAAGAAGGAGAGAAGATTCATCTCTTTCAGGCTGCGGGACAAGTTTGTCAGTGATAAATGAGCACCATCCTTCATACTGCAGGTGCCAGCAGAGAGATAATAATTGAATGTGTTAGTGTGGACTGTCTACACATGATTACTGACAGAATCTTCACAACTTGGGCAACGATGCTGTGTCCCTATTCCACTCTACATACTGTATACAGTACTAATCTATACTGTTAGTATACAAGAAATCAACATATTTAACCATTTTATACTAATAGGACACATTACAATACATTTGCTATCAGAAACCAATTCCTGCTGTCAGTTGAAACTCAAAGAGAAAAGCTTTTCAGTGATTTCGCATATTTTGGGGGGGGGGGTTTACAGCATCTTTTTGGAGCCGTTTTACCACCCGCAATTCATTCTGCAGTTTTTGCAGCTGTGTGTGCAACAGAAACACACTCAAAAGTGTTTTTAAGTCTGCATACCGACAACTTGGAATCAAGATACAGCTGCAGTTTTCCAGCGGAGCGGGCGATGATGCTCAGTCTCACAGCAGCATTGCCTGGTTGTTGTTGCACCACTTTTATTTTATCCCACATTTGAACAGTAACTGTGTTTGCTGCTGACCTGTCATTGTCAATTTTTTTCAGTATGAATGTCTCATACACAGCAGATCATTTATATGATGTATAACTCAACTGCAGAGAAATCTTATGC
Source organism: Thunnus thynnus (assembly GCF_963924715.1). Classification (NCBI taxonomy): domain Eukaryota; kingdom Metazoa; phylum Chordata; class Actinopteri; order Scombriformes; family Scombridae; genus Thunnus; species Thunnus thynnus. Next base: position 29,823,814 of record NC_089534.1, read on the forward strand.
AAACAGAGGTTAGAAACATCCTTAACATCCCTCCCAGCTCAGCTGCAACATGTTGTTTCAATGGTTAAGGCTTTACTACAGTGTAGCAACAAACAGACATAACATCTCCATAGTTACACTCATAGAAACACATGTACTGTTTCATGTATTATGGTTACAGAGCAGCTAAACTGTTTATGTGGAAGTTTCATTAAGTTACTTAAGCTTGTAATGATTTCATGAAATGAACATGAAATAGAAGTGATGATGATGATGATGATGATGATGATGGTTTTTGTTGATAGGTATATTATGAACTAGATGATACACAGGTACTGAACCAAGTACAGGATGTTCTGCTGCAACATTCTGTGAACGAGTTCAGAGGAAGAAGAGAAGTTGTTTTCCTGTTTGTAAAGAATATAGATAACAAAGATTTAGTGATATTTTCATGTACAGATTGTTTATGTTTACTCAATATTGTAGATATATTTGTTTGTAGAAGATGATGCAAGTTTGGTTTGACCTCTTTTACAGAACCAGTGCAGTATTCACTTGCCACAGTCAATCAAATCCTAATCTTTAATCTGACGCTGTAAATGAAGGTGAATGGTGAGGAAGAATTCAAGACTTGACATGCATGCATGCCTTCTTTTTTTTTTATGAGTGGACACATTTCCACAAATCATCTGTCAGTGCTTCTTTAAATTTTGTTTTCACCACAAAAGTATCAAGTCGGGCAATATAATCTCCACTCAAATTCCAATTTACTAACTTTTTCCAGAGCTTTCAATCTTTCAGTCTTCATCAGAGGATTGAGTTGCAAATTGTCATGGAAACGGCTGTCATCTGCTGATCAGGACCATGAAGTTATAGAGCTATAAGCTATAGAAAAATCTAGTGAGTGGACCTTGAGTCAAGAAATTTTCTGGTAAAATTACTATCAGGAACAAACTTTTACACTCTAAATATGAAGTGTTTAAAGGACCAGTGTGTAAGATTTAGCAGCATCCTGGCCCTCACCCTCCCTTCCAAGCGTGTAGGAGAACCTACGGTGGTAGCAAAAAACACCAAAGGCCTTCTCTAGAGCCAGTGTCTGGTTTGTCCATTCTGGGCTACAGTAGAAACATGGCGGGCTCCATGGAAGACGACCCACTCCCTATGTAGACGTAAAGGACTCATTCTAAACAAACAGAAACATGACGACAATTCTTATTTTCAGGTGATTTTACACTAATGAAAACATTTATGAATATTATATTCCATTTCTGCCAAGTCCATTCTGCTAGATGCCACTAAATTATACACACTTTAATCGGTTAATCAATTCATTACTTTCACTCAACTGAAGGTAATAAAAGAAATGAATGAGTGGTGACAAAGTGAAACACAGAATTTTAGATATAATGGTTTATTTCAGTATATGAAGGTATTTTATACAAGTGTTGTGTGGGATGCCAGAAGTGACCAGCCTCTTTAATCCAGTGTAAGTACTGAGGCAGGTCAGACTAACAAGTGGAAACAGGAGCTTACTGTTACTGAGTGAAAGTCACTTAGTTGGCAAATTTAAGGACAACATACTTTTTCTAGTGTTGCTTCCCACAAACATAAAGAAACTGTTTGGCCTTAAGCATACAACACAGCAAATCCATGGAAATGCAATGGAAAAACGTCAGGTAGAGAAAAGAACTATGACACAGAGGGTTTATACAGGCTTGTAGTCCAGCTTGGACTCCAGCTTCTTTGAATCAGCAACCTTCCGCACGGCTTTCATGAAATCTTCCTGAGTTACATACTCGCGGTCAGAGCGGATCGCAAACAAACCTGCAAACAAAAAAAAAAAAGTTAACATGGATAAAGCTGTTCATGGACAGAGCTTGAATTAAACAATAGTTCAATGTCCTACCTGCTTCTGTGCACACGTTTCTCAGATCAGCACCGTTGAAACCATCTGACAGCTTCACAATGGCTTCAAAATCTGAAAACATAAGACAATTTAGCTTGATTTGTCTCAACACCAAAGTTACTGCATCTCTTTCTGTGTGTTTACAGAAATATTGTCTAACCTCTGTCCTTCTCACTATCAGTTGCTTATGATGTAACTTATCTAGAGAGTAAAGCTGAATGCAGAACTACAGCCCGTTTTCTTCCACTTTTTACTATGTATTTATTTATTTACCAAATGGCTACAAGTGTACTGTAAATGTACAAGGACATTAATAAAAACACAACCCACGTATTGACAGAAGTTCATAGTAAATTAGTGAGGATATGATCAGCTTTTCAGTATTGGATAAAGTCTGAGTGTTATACTGTTACTACTGAATAATAGTCATAACAATAATTATGACTAGATGCATCTCTAATCTAATATTTTTTCAATTAAATCGATGAATCATTTACTCTATGAAATATCCAAAAACAAAGAACAATGCTCATCAGGGTTGACATTAACCAGCATGTGCCGGCTTTTTGCTGGTATCGTGTAGTGGTCTGGCCAACATAATCAATAAATATCAACGGCCAAAATGTCCAGTGGGAAATATGCTGATTGCCAAATAAACAAATCAATTCATTAATAGCATATTAAATAGCCTAATATTGTGTGACCTATAGTATGTTGCCAAGACAACTTAAATATAAACTTATATAATGCAAAAGTTGGTTTTGCCTCCACCGTTAAGACATGAAAAGACTGACACTGAGTATTTGGTCATGTGACTAAGCGTGGCACACTCCAGCGACAGCCTGGCGCTTTGGCTCAAGAGCAGTTCACATGACTGTTTTCTCTCAGGTAACTTTACATGTAGGATATTGAACTTTTCCCCGGCCCTGATGATTTATTTTATTGTTGTAGCCTATATGCTCAGTTTGTGAAGAGTTCATTCTGCTTACTACTTTTAATAAAATACATTTGTTGGATCACAGTGTTTGTATTTGTTGTGTTTTATTGCTGTTTAAATGTAGGTTATTATATGGCTATTTAAACACATGTCTGGTAGATGTTCTGTATGGAATATTAACGGCGTAAACTCTGACGCTCATCACAAGTGCTGAAAGCCAAATGTGACGTCTTAAAGTGTGTTGATGCACAATTAAACAGCTGAAAGGATTATTCAGTTATCAAATTGTTGCAGATCCATTTCATCATTCTATAAAATTGCTTTCCCAATTTACTACCTCAACCCAAAATTAAGAGAGTAGAAAACAATAAGTTCTGTAAAATGCTGTGAAATATACATAAGTATATGTTTATCAGCCAAAGTATATTAATGCATCTCAATCCAAAATCAAATGTGTTTAAAAATTGCTATTAGATCAGCAGTCAACTTGCAGCCAGCAAGGACTAGTACATTCTGAAAGCACAATGGTTGTATTGTCTATGTAGCATCTGAATGAGAAGAACGGCGTCAGGGAGATGAGGACTAATGAAATGAATGATAAGTGATTCAGTAGTTGCTTACTTAAGGAAAGTGAGCTTACGCAAGACTTGTTGCTGACGCTCCTCCAGAGCATCAGTGAGTGCAACAGTGAGATAAGGCTGTAAATCCCTACATGAGCAGAATTACAAGTAACATGAGAGCTACAAAGTGTTGACAGCACAACTAATAGTCCGTTTCTGTGACCTTTCAATGATCATGTAGGATAGAGAAGTGACAAAGGAAGTCAACTACAGTGAGCAGGTTAAACTGGCATACAGGAGCATATCGTAGCCAGCCAGAGGAAATGATATGAAGAGGATTCATCGAGGTACCAGTTGAGCTTACTCACCTATTTCTCCATGCTTGGTGATGGGACTGGAGTGGATCTTGAGAATGTCCAGACGAGCCTGTTCGTTGGGCAGTTCGATGTCTGCAGAGGTAGAAGAAGATTAGCTGTGCTGCATGAGGTCATACAGAGCTGACAGATGATGAACAGGAACAGGAGAGAAGGTCTTACGGATTTTGCGGTCCAGTCTGCCGGGTCGAAGTAAGGCTGGGTCAAGAGTGTCTGGTCTGTTGGTGGCCATGATCATCTTGACTCTGTGCAGCGTGTCAAAGCCATCCATCTGGTTCAGCAGCTGACAGGAAACACACACACATTAAACAACTCAACCAACCACTGCTTTTAACCATCTGACTAAAAATATAGAACTTTGAAATATAATAAACTGGCCATGCTTTGCAGTATTAAAGTACACTTTACTGAGTGAGTTCATTTTCTAATACACTGCATATAGACTGTACTGTGCTACATGTTCATTGTTCAATATCAGGAATGTGGTTTCAGCCTGTTTGCCTGCTGTATTTGACGTTTTCTTCCTCAGTGAGTAACAATGATAGCAGAGGGACTGATACATTCAGGATTAGATCCAGTGGGTTTGAGTCTAATCGATAAGAGTTTAAATATCTCTTTTCTAACAAACTATTTTGATTGCTTAAATTCGATCGATAAAAAATTGTGACCAAAATATGCACTGAGCAGGACATTTGACAGTTGTATAATAAGCATCAAAAGCATAACACTAACAGCAAATATAAATCTATCTATAGAAATATATTAATCTGTAAATCTTACACAATAAAGTACCACAGGTATTAGGGCCACTGTTAGAAAAAGAGATTTCAGAAAGAAAATCAAGATACTTTGATAAACTCATAATTTGGGGAAGTTTGGAGAAAAGTTGTAATATTATGTATTATTATGAGATTTCAATGCAAAGAAAACAGCAAATTAATTCTTAAAATTCTTAAATTTTCTTCAAAATATTTCCATTCAATTCTCAAACTCTCCAGTTACAGAATATGTTTTCCTAACGTAGTAAACTTGACTGGAAATTAAAGACTTTAATAAAAATAAAAAGTAAGTAAAAAGTAAATAAAATAAAATACAGCAAGGAGATAAGACAGTAGCATAGAAAACAACAGTGGCAGGCTGCACAGACTGTGACATTGAAGTGACTCATTACCTCCATCAGAGTCCTCTGGATCTCTCTGTCAGCAGAAGTTCCCTCAGAGAAACGTCTGCCGCCTACAAGAACAACACAGACATGATTCACAGCACACAGTGGTAGAACTGATCAAGCCCTGAGTGAAGAACATGAACCTTGTTTGTAATAATAAGAACTGTGTATATTCAGTACATTTTGAAGTTACAGTATATTACAGTTGAGAGCCAATCGCACTTGTGCATGCTTGCAGCCAGATACATGACCGCAATGCCAAACACGTTGTATTATAAACAGTTTCATCATCACGTATCTTGCGGCAAGCAAAGAGCGCAAACAGTTATTGTGTACTCGGGGAAATGAACTACTTCCTTGTGTAATACGGACAGACGTCATCTGTCCAGTCTGAGCAGAGAATGTAAATTACAACAGGTTCATGAGAGGCCAGAGACTGCCAAAGCTACAGGAAGCTTTAGCTGCTACACAATAAAAGCCTTTACATAGCTACTAAACTAATCCTAGACGTCACTCACCGATGGCATCGATCTCATCCATGAAGATGATGCATGGCTGGTGGTCCCTGGCGTAGTTGAACATCTCTCTGATCAGCCTGGCACTCTCTCCAATGTACTTGTCCACAATGGAGCTGGACACCACCTGTAGCACAAACAGACACACACACCATCAGCTAACTGACTACAGCGTGGCAGAACACCATGATAATGGCACTGACACTCACCTTGAGAAAGTTACAGTCTAGCTGACTGGCAACTGCTCTGGCCAGAAGAGTCTTCCCAGTGCCTGTTACAGAAATAATCACATCAATAGCAGATCAACTGGATTAAACAAACAATCACCCATCTACGCTACACTTCTAAGGTTATCACAAAATTCAAATGAATAATATGAACCTTACACAAAGTATAGTACCTCAGAAACACGTGTTGCACTCAAACAAACGTGATGTGTATATATGGATGTTATTGGTTTATGTATTCTTACTGTGTGAGGTCAGTTTGAATGATAAACACATGATCAGACTACTAACCTGGAGGTCCATAGAGCAGACAGCCTTTAGGAGGGATGATGCCCACTCTCTGGAAGAGCTCAGGGTTGGTCAGAGGCAGCTCAATTACCTGCCATGAAATCATAACAGCACTGGTTTGAAATCATTGGCTGGAAAATCATCTGGACTTGATGCCTGTCTAATCTAAAACAGAACCCCAACCATACAGCTGTCACCTCATAAAACACATACTGGAAATCATGCAGATACACTCATCAGAATATGGCTGGGCCATATGGCAAAAAGTCTGATCGATCATTTTTTTTCCATATTGATCAAAATCGATATTTATCACAATATATATTTTGATAATGCTGCCAGTTTGAAGTCCTGATGATGACTGAAGCCTGAAGAAACCAGAGGGTTCATAAAGGGTTGAACCTTAGAATATAGTTTATTAACATTAAAAATAGAATAACATAACATTTAACTTAGCAAACATGCCCCCAGTGCTCCAATTACCACTCTGTTGCCTTCACTCCCCACATCTTTTCTCTCTACTAGAGAGAAGTGTCCCTGATTTAGCAGAGTTTGTCCTTCTTCACCCCTCTAACGCTGGCATCATCAGATCACTTTCCTGCCCCTCAGTTCCATTAATTTTTCCCTCTTTTCCAGAGACATCCGCTTTCTTCACCGGTGGCTTAAACAATGCTTTGCAGTAGGACATAGGCAAGTACTTTGACGTGCAAGCCAAAAACTGCAGATTGACTGGCTGTTGTCACATTTATTTCTGCTGTGTGATAGGCTGTTAGATCATCCATAAAGTAAAAAATGTCCAAAGTTTATCATCATCAGACATTATTTTTATTGCGATCCTATATGGAGATTATTTTATTGCCCAGCCCTGGGTACCAGACTCAAAAATAGCCCAAAATGAAGAGTCTGCCTTATATATTGTATTGCTGATGCTTGGTCCTACCTCTCTCAGCTCTCGGATCTGTTCAGACAAGCCCCCGATCTCAGAGTAGGAGACGCTGCCAGGGTCTTCATGGGACATGTTGTACACCAGAGGGTCCACCTCTCTGGGCAAGTACCTTTGAAAGAACAGGAAAACTCATGCTGAGCACACAAACATCACCAGCTGTGTATATGGTTCACTCACTGCCAGCTTTTATGGCACATGTATAGCTTGGGCACACTAAATTCAAAGTTGTGAACAAACATTTTGGGAATCACTGCTCAATATGTTTTTGGTGTGCTGAGGAAAACAAATATAAAAAACTAAAAAGTGGTTTATTAGCTGTAATTATTTCTGTAAGGTAAGCAGCCGTTTGCAGATGCTTAATAGTTACCCTTCAAAACCTCAGACATTATTAGTCCAACCTAAAAAGTCCATGAAGGGTGGGCCGCTTCACCATTACTAACATGATTTATCAAACAATGTGCTCTAAAATAAAACAGTTTCCTTCAGAGAAAAAGAACAGTGGCACTATTTCAAACAGAAAATTCCACATAAACGCAATCAGCCAGGTCAGTGTGATGACTGTGTCCAGTCTACCTCATTATAGTGAGCGTAGTCATGTCCAAAGCCACTCTGGTGCCTGGCTTCAGCTGTGACTTGTCCAACTGAAATGAAAAATATTACACATTAGAGTTTACATTCTCAACACTGAGGTCAAGATTTACTGCATTGTCTTGGCAAACTGAATTTTTCATCCAACAATTTGGATTTTTGAAAATAAATAATCTTGAAAAATAAATAAATGTGTAGCCAAAATGATATGTACCTAAACTGGTCAGGAATTGATTTGGATGGATCAGCCAAACACAGACATAACAACAACAACAGTAGATGAAAAAAAAATCCAATATTGCATAAAGCAGACCTGCTCAGTGATTACAACAATGCCCACATGTGACTAATACCCGAGACCAGAGACAATAAAGAAACAGATACCATGGTATACAGCATGACAACATCTCTGACAATGTGCAGCTGAATCATCTCATGATTAGCACCATTACAAATGTTCTTTTGACCCATCAAAATCCATTGATTATATCAAGCTCACCATTCAAATAAGGTCAGATTAATTATCATTGTTCTCACTTGACCAGTCCATTTTATGTTGTCATAATGTTTTGCATAGCTTATGACAACAAACACAAAAGGGTAACTTGATATGCAGGTACAGGGGTACAAACAGGTAAGGGGTAAAAAAGGTGAGAACATTGCATGGATAGAGAAAACCTGCCACGACTAGTGGAGTCCAGGGACGTGCTCCCCTGACAGAACATTTTGAAATATATTCTAGTTACTTTTTAGTATATTTGCATCTGCTTGAAAACTAATTCTAAGGGGTAAAACAACCCTACATATAACACATAAAAGGAATCAATAGATGTGGGAGTTGGTTACATAAACAAGACAAAAACAAGAAGACAACTACAAGATGAAAAAGTATGTTGTGTTTCTTTATTAACACTCTTCCACTATCAGGCATGTAACGGGTAGAATTCATAAAAAGCTTACATCTAGCCCAGTGGTCAGCAACCCGCCTTGCAAGTTTGAAGTATGTCTCTACTCTAACACACCCTATTCTAATTATTAACTCGTTATGAAGCCCTTAACAAGCTTCAGCTGCTCCATAATGAATTCAGTTTTCTTTGTTTACTATAAGTAAAATAAACTATGAAAAAAAATAATACGGGATTATATTGATAAATTACTTTTACTAGCTTTTTACTTGTGAAGCTTTTATTGCACTTATAGTAACATAACAAGTTTAGTTGTCAACTCTCCTCTGCTGCGCTGCGGAAGGCTCAGCCCCGCCTGCGCTGAGAGAGAGCAGAGAAGCAGCCAAGACGGCCACAATAAATGACAGCAAAACACAGTAGAGACTGTCTTTATTTATGTTATTTACCAAATGTATGTGCACTCGTTTCATTTCAGCTCAATGTGAGAGTCTCTGCTGCTTTTTGCTGTCGTTTATGGTCAGACTACTCTCCTCTGCTCCCTATGGTTCACCGCTGCAGGGCAGAGCCCTCCGTGTGTGCAGGTGAAGCAGGTGAAGTACTCGGGTTGACAACAACTACATTGGTTACGTTACTGTAAGTAAAATTAAAGCTTCAGGAGTAAAAAGCCAAGAGGAGTAATTTAATTTAATCTGAGCAACTGCTGGACAGACAAAAATAGAACAAAAATATGCCATAATCAAGTATCCATGGCATTTGTCAACTCTTTAATTGGTGGTGTCGTGAAGTTTTTAGCCCTAAAAGTTGTGTCAAGGTTCAGAAAGGGCTCAGAAACCCTAGAGAAGATGATGTATGAAAGTAACTGTTCAGCACCTACCTGTCTGCGGCATCCAACCACATATCGGGGGCCGTTGGTGGCCTTGACAATGACTGGAATTAAACAAGAAACACATTAGCATCACATGTCTGACACAGTTTTACATATAAATGTGAGATATCTACCAGTGAACTTACATTTCTCCTCAGTGAGCTGTTTGAGCACTTCTCCAACAATCTGCAAAGACACGAGGTACACATGTGGTTAGGAAGACAGAATAACTCAGCCTCTACTCCTCTCTCTCTCTCTCTCGGCTGCCTAGTTAGCTCCTTTCCACTGGATCATCATCTTTGTAAATCTCTGCATTTAAAAACCAGCATTTCCCATACATAGGCTCTACTTGGGCTGCCCACCCATATAGATAAAATCTGTCTGAGTTGTGTGCTGCTGTGACTGAGTGAGGACTAGAGGCTTCTCCTTGTGCAGCCATCTAGCTAGTGTCTACCGATAGCCTGCATGTGAGGTGTTACGGAGACATCTGTAAATTGTAGCTAGAGAAAACCTAGGTTACACTCCCCCTCCCTCTAAACTGCATGAGTCTCTGCATGCACATCGGTCCCATGCCACACCACCCACCACCACAAGTAAATTCTCGACCTGCGGGAAACACTGAAACCTTTGATGAAATCATTTAATACTTTAACAATGCAGCTGTCTGACTATAACAAAGGCGTTCTTTTCAAAATCAACACCTGTATTGTGTGATGTGGAACACAAAAAGACAAAAAGCCTATTTCAGAGTCTGGAACGAACACTGGCTTCTTGACTTTGTTGACAAATGGACATTATTTTCACTGCTGATTAATCTAGAGCTGCCAGCTATTAAATTTTACCAACTATTTTGCAGGGTTTCCCCTGGATTTTTTTGAGACAAAGGCCGGAGAATGTGCGTGGTGCGGCGTACACAGTTTGTGCACACACCTTTAGAGTGTTGTGTGCTTAAGCAGAAAAAAAAAAAAAACCCATGATTTGACAGATGCAAGTGTCCATAGGGATTTACATTTTGTACCAAGATGGAACAAAAAGATGAAAAATAAAGGTTGTGACAAATGACAGTTTATTTTGTAGGCCTGGGACGATATGCTTATCTCCCGATTCCACTAGATTCCGATTCTTTGGTGTCGATTCAGAATCGATCGAATGAATAGAAAAGATGGCACAATTTTCAGTCTCTTGCTCCAGCATAATGTATGCCAAACTATTCATTGGTGTCCTTAGTCCACTGAAATACAATATGAAACATAACTGGCAGATAAGATAAATGGTCCGCAGGCTTCTTATTTTTAAAAGTTAACTGCATTAATTAATGAATAAATTCATTTGAAAGCATCTTACAGTCTCCTGCCTGTATGAGAATAACAAAATGAGGGGCAGACGGAGTGCTCCGTTGTGTTATTTATGTCATGTCTCCAGCAATGGATAGCAGCCTCTCTGCTGCACCGTTAGCTCCGGGAAAAGACATCGCTGTCCAACGTGCTGAGCAGGTGCAGGGTTTGTGAGGTGAAACAGCACTGAACACTGAGCAATAAGTTGTTTAATGCTGCAGTGTGTGTTGGTCAGCTGGTCTCATTTGTTACTGCTGGAGTTCACTGCTCTGCTAACGTTAGTCTCTGAGTGATGGCATAGAAAGTTCACAATATACTTCACATTCATCTTGCAAAGCTAATTATTGAGTCATTAAATCAAAACATGTTTGCAACCGCTGCCTTTTTTGAGGATGAATTACAAGTACCTCTAGTGTGTGCCAGCTGTAGACTGTCAGTGTGCTGGCAGTTGAGTTCAACGTTTTTCATTCCGTCAACATCACATGCCGGTATTTTCAACAAAGGTGGCGGCCAGTAATACAAAGGCCTCTGAGTTTATATAGGCAGGGAAGACCCTGTTTTGACAATCATTTTGAGTCATTCTATAAGAAAACATTTCCAAATTCGCTGGCTATAGCTTCTTGTGAATGTGAATATTTTCTGGTTTCTTAAGTCCTCTGTGACAGTAAAGTGAACAGTAGACGACATTTTTCAACATTTTCTGACATTTTATAGACCAAACAACTAGTTGATTGATCAAAACAAATACTGACAGATTAGGTAATCGATAATAAAAATAACTGATAGTTGCAACCCTAGATTAGGGATGGAAATTAGCATCGGTCAAATGCCCATGAATCTGTGAAGTGGCTGGTGAATTTACTCAACCTACCAGCCATGGTGACCGCTGGCATTCAATGGAGTTCTACAAATAACCTGGGGAGGGCAGCAATACGCATTTGCTATGAGAGTGGCTGATGTCAGTACGCCTACGCAACGGGAGACAATTCATGAACCAAACGTTAAAAGGCAATTTTTCAATGAGAGGTGGAGGAGAACCGACAGTGGGGAGTTACATGACTGGCTAGTTTTCGATGAGAGCAGTCAGTCAATGTTTGCTCACACTGTTGTCGGCAGCAGCTTTATTGTGGGCACCAAAATTTTTTAAATTGGAAGCTATCAAGGACAACGAAGCCTCCGAATGCCACAGGGAGGTGATGTGCATCGCACAAGGAAAGTCAAAAACAACTGCAATGAGTGTGTGTGTGTGTAAGAGAGAATTAAAAATAAATAATAAATAAATATTAAATTAATACTTTTTATGTCTCCTACTTCACTGTAAAGTCCATTCTCAGTGTTTGTGCACTGGAGGCACAACACTGTGTCTAAGTTGATTATTGGACCACGATTGGCTTCCAAACTAATTGTGATGTCACAAATCATGCTCGTAGGCCCACCCCTAACAATCGGATTTTCAATGAGCACAGAAAAACTTCCTACTTCCAAAGGATTCTGTACAGTGAAGCTCAAACATTTAACTGTAGGAGCAATAAGAAAAACACATTTTTGAGTGGAAGGGTAACGTTACTTTAAGGAGTTAGGCTTGAGTCTACTGTTACAACTTGAAAACAGTCTTACCTGACCAACACTTTGTAGAGCCTTGAGGTCGTTCTCTGATTTCTCATACTGTTTAGTTTGTTCTCTGAGCTGCTCTCTCACTGGAAAAAAAAAACAGAAAGGGCACCGAGGATGCAAAGCGTCATTGCAATTGTTATTAAACAGTCAAACACTGTCACAGAAACATGTTCGTGAAGGCAAGTTAGCGTAATGCTAGCGGTAGCTGCCAAACGTTAGCTTAGCATAAAGCTCTAAAAGATAACCATTACAGAGGCGACGAAAATACGACTCATTATGTATATCAAGCAACAGCATTGCAGGTTTAGTTAAACCGTCTTTGACAAGTTATTAGCCAATTTTATATTTTACACAGAGTAACTATTGTTTGTCTGCTTCTTCTCGTTAGTTAGTTGTTTAGTTAACGCTTGTAACTAGCCGGTTTTCTACGACGACGTTCCTGCATGACAAAGCACTAGCTAGCCGGCCAGCTAGCTGATTCTGACTGTCCAATACAGTGTATGTCATCAAAACAAACAAAATGTCTTTCTGCCACAACACGAAAGCCACATTTAAATTTTATATCCTCACGTTCTTTTAATCGCCCATCCACTTCTTTGTGTTCAAGTAATTTTTTCCTGTAATCTTGCAGCGCTTTCTCCCTGGTTTCCGCCATGATGCTCTGCCACTGAATGCTGGGTAAGTGCAGCGTCACCACGGTGTTTGGTTGTAAGCGCCCTCCTCTCCCCATAGATGTATCATAAGCGCTCTTACTATCCATCTGTGCCTCTCCCGCTGAACCCTGCCCCGGGCTGCTGTACCATACGTTGTATATAAACTATATATTTTTATACAGTCTATATATAGAATTTATAGTTATATGCAGTCTATATGTGAAATACATATTTATATACAGTCTACATATAAAAAATATCTGTGCAGTCTATAACATACAGTGCTGCTTGCAAATTTGTGAACCCTTTAGAATTTTCTCTATTGCTGCATAAATATGACCTAAAACATGATCAGATTTTTATACAAGTCCTACAACTAGATAAAGGGGACCCAATCAAACAAATGAGACAAAAACATTAAAAACATTAACTGACCCCTTGCTTTCAGTAACTGGTGTGACCACCTTTTGCAGCAATAGCCAGGGGCGCCGGATTTATTACAGAAGTGCGGGGGGCCAAAAAGTTTCTGTGTGCATGCGCGTGTGCGTGTGTGTGTGTGTGTGTGTGTGTGTGTGTGTGTGTGTGTTAAGGTCTTTTCATATTTTCTGCGGACACAGATGCACTCCACACGTGCGCACTAATAAACAGGGTTGTGAATATTACCACTGTGCAGTGTTTTTCTGCTCCGCCTTTAAATGCAATAATCTGTTATCCCTATCGGACTGCTGGATCATGTTTCATTGTCTCGCCAACATTTTAAACAACACGCCCACACCAACGCAGCCCCTTGCATTGTTTTACACAGGACTGTTTTCAGCAGGGGCGATCATAAGGGCTGCTATGTTACAAACAATTCCATCGTATAAACCCGGAATCTGTGTGTAACAGCTGACCTCTTTATATACAGTCAATAGTGTAGATGTGTAGCAGAACACAGAACATTTAGTACCGTCAGATCCTGACAGCAGCAGTGAGCAACAAACAGAACATCAGTACTGATGTTTCTGCAACATCCTGGATACATTCAATGACTCCTGAACGACATCAATGTAAAATTCAGACATTAATCTATCACGTTTCACACTTGCCTGAGTCCTGAGGCGAAAAACTAGAGAGGTAAAAGAAGCAAAATACATGAAAGTTTATTTGTGATTGTGGAGAGCTCTGTGAGTGCGCACCTCTGCTAATTAAAGACACGCGATTTGAGGCTTTTGTGCTCTCTGTAGTTTTCATTATGGACCAATCTTTGTGCTGAAATGTGGAGAAAAGCCTGAAACACTGGAAACAGTTCCGCTCACTGTAAACAGCAACTTTACTGCCTGTAATACATCCATGGCCTGTATGCGTCTTGTTATGTGTAGCACTGTATTTCTCCCCCTCCCCCTGTCGCCACAAATTAAGTTCTACTCTGTTACATTAAAATACCAGTTTTGAGGAGCAGAAATATGCGGGGCTCGGCTGAAACCATTGAATATATAAAATATACATTTATATACAGTCTATATAGAATTTATATTTATATACAGCCTCTATGTAAAATATATATCAATATACAGTGTATATATATATATATATCGAATTTATACATTATATTATATATACTAAATATTTGTTGTCCTGCTTATGTCATAATATTGCATCCCTAGACTTTTTAATCCTCCTGCCAGTAGGTGGTATTAAAGCCACATATATTAACAAATGGAGGGAAAACAAAATCATTATTTTCAGAAATGTATTATTGGATTTATTAATTTTTGATATTACTCATATTACGTGCTTGGAACTTACATTGTAGAGCTTTACATTAGTCTACATCTTTATGAGTCAGGTATAGGATGGTAAAGTTCCATGGAAATGTTCTCAGTCATCATCAGCTGCCATAGTGGCTAGGAGTACAGGACAGTTCAGGGGTGACGTATGAAAACAAAGGCGTGTTTTGATTAAGTTTGTTGTGTTGTCCTTCTTTACTTTTCAAAATGTGTTGTAAGACAGCATTAAGACTTCAGAATGGCAGCTCATCCTCACACAAGCATAGGCTATGAGACAACCCAGACCTATCTGACATCTACAGTTGAGACTAGTTTGCAGAAGAAAGGGACACATGTGTCTGTACAACACAAAGTTTGGTGACTTATTACCTGGTGAATGATATTCACATTTTAAAGATGAGGCGAGGGGTTATGCACATTTTGATGAGTTGTCTATGCAAATGTATGTAACATGTGGGTTTATTTCCAAATACTGGTGACCTGTAAGTTACGGTATTAGGTAAATGTTTTGGTGGCGCCAAGGTATTTGTTGTAGGGAATTATGAAAATTCTGGTATGTAAATATATGCTAATATAGGGAGTTTATGAAAAGAAAAATAAACAATCTTGTGTAATATATTATGTACTACATTTGATTAGATTCACTTTTATTGTCATTGCATGCAGTAAGTGGTTCAACAGAATGCAGTTAGCATCCAACCAGATAGTCCAAACAGTAGCAAGTGACAGATAAAGTTTTGTTGACAAAAGAAGTTCCACTTGAGTGAACTGGGACACAAGGAGGATGCATCATATCTATTTGTTGATTTTAGCTAACAGGACTCTAGGAAATAGAACCAGGGAGCCCTTTAAATGCTGCTTGTTGCACAGAACAGATAGACTCGAGTACCATTGATTATGATGCAAACATTTTCCACCCCATTTAACATATTTTTCTATTTGGCCATGAAAGCCGAAAGCATCACAACAGAAAATGCAACAACTGACTCAATAAGATCTATAAAACAGTAACATCAAAGACCTGTTAAACAAAGAAGTCACTGCTGAGTTTTCTTACAGATCATGTGGGTATTACGTAACTTAGTTTATTAGGGACTGTACAGATATTATTGTGGGGATCAGACTGAAAAATTAATTAATACAAAGTTGTTCTGAGTGATCACCTTTATCCTATGATGAAACATTTCTATCCTGATGGGAGTGGTCTCTTCCAGGATGACAATGCCCCAATTCACAGGGCACGAGGGGTCACTGAATGGTTTGATGAGTATGAAAATGATGTGAATCATATGCTATGGCCTTCACAGTCACCAGATCTCAACCCAAATGAACACCTATGGGAGATTTTGGACTGACATGTCAGACAGCACTCTCCACCACCATCATCAAAACACCAAATGAGGGAATATCTTTTTGAAGAATGGTGTTCCTCAGCCTTAATGCAGGCAACCTTGGGATTCTTATCTGAATGGGAAGGCTGTAAATAAAAATCATCAATGCGAAATCTTTTAGGGTTGTCCCTTCAGTGTATGGGGGAGGACAACAAAGTTTTCCCCTCCTGAGGCTATATCCACCTGCAATCAATGCATGCATGTGTGTTTTAGACTTCACCATACTGTAATACACTTCAATAATTGTGATTGCAGGTGGATATAGCTTCAGGAGGGGAAAACTTTGGTGTCCTCCCCCCTACACTACAAGTGCCCTACAAGGACAAAATAAACAGACTGAAAAGAAATCCCACTGAAGTGGCGATTTGGCTAATAAAACAGATGCTGACTGAATGTGCTACTGTATGTCATGCTGACATAAAATCCCAAAACCAAGAATCATGAAGGTACAAAAAAATCTCCAGGGTTACATGAATAGTAACCTATGCAGGAATGACAACAGGTTGGTTTTTTCAGCCCTAAACCTTACCCTAACCCCTAACCCCCTAACCCTAACCTAGCCCTTTAACAAAATAAAACCGGAAGTTACCAAATTAAAAGCCTGAAAAATGAAAAAACCACAGCTGATAGATCTTGCGACCTGATTTTCACAGGACAAGAGCGAAGTAACCTCTCAGCTGATTGGTTTGTCACAGCTTGGCAGCATTTTTGCCTTACTGAATTCCATTTATGGGTTGTACATGGAATTTGTTGTTGTACTTATTCTAGTAAACAATGGAGTGCAGTACATTTATGCCCAGCACAAAATTAAATAAAGAATTTAAAAAATAAGAAAATCTTGTTAACAGATCACTGCCTACATTAAATGTATCAATCATATTAAAAATCTACATTAAAAACATCTACCTGGTATTGTATTATATTGTATTACATTTTATTAGATGTGGACCTCTTTCTCTACACAAACAATCGCACGATCAAAATTTGCTCATTTAAGTGGTAGTTTGCAGCACAAACACGCAACATCCATACACTTTCCAAAATACAGCCCAGTGTTTCCCCTATTATTGTATAGGCCTGGTGGGCCTTCGGGCCAACGAGAGGCTCCACTGGGCCAAAAAATCTTTTCTTTAATGCCAAAAATAAGGCCAAATATCCATTCATTTGGAAATCAATAATCATTTGCACTTGGGAGCCTCTGTGTGGCACTGTTCTGAAATGTGAGTCAACCTCTGTGTCGTTGCCGGGGAAACTCTTAATGGGATGTGAGCACCTCGTCTCTTTAGGGTTTTTTCGGTGCATACCACTGGGCCTGAAAAAAATTCTAGGGGAAACACTTCAGTCAATCATATACCCTTTCCAACATACAGCCAATCATAATGTGTGACATCATCTGTAAAAGTGGGATCCCAAGCCGGCCTGGCAAGCCAAGTCAATCTGGTACCGGTCATCTTACCTGCTAGCAGCCAAGCCCCCAGGAACAGTGCCAGGCTATGAAGCCAATTTGACATACTGTATAATACAATGTCACATGATGCTTTTGGGCCCGAAAGACTTTTTCCCATAGATTTACATTGTGAAAGAGACCGTCCTGTAAATCAGTGGATAATTTTTTTTGAGCATCACAACCCCTGCGAAATGACTCGTCTCACTATCAGAATTTGATCCATTCAGTCCAGTCACATTTCTAAAGTCTAGAAGGGCACACAATTGAATTGTTTTATCCCCATTCAACTTAGCTGGAGGACTAAACCAGAAGTAGCCAACTCAGCTGCTGAAAGTCACCAGTGCGCTTGCTCTATGCGCACCACAGATGCAGAAGCAATGCTGCAGAAGTTGAACTTTTTTGGCTTCATGCACCACTGAGCAACTTTCATAGGAATGAATGGGGCCCCGCCTCCAATGCTGTGTCCAGTTCTCTTTATACATTCATGCTAGCAGCCCGACTCCTGAGGTGATTGGCAGGTGTCTACTGAGTTTTGCATCCCTGCCGAATATTGCATCCACCTTGAGGGAACGGGTGCACACCCCTTCTCTTTATACATCCATGGCGCACACAGCTGAAGGAAAACTAATGATTTTTAAGGCAAAGTACTGTTCAAAATCTTAAAATTTCATAATCTTCTTTGTAAGGTTCAACAATGATGATCAATGATCTGAAGTCTATAGTTTTTGAAAATTTAGAGTCATCAATGTTTTATTACACTCAGTAGTAGTAGCATTTCCTTGATTTGATTGGTCTGAAATTTACAAGGTTTCAATATTTCTTAGGGTGAACTCTTTTTTAACTCGTTTCTAAGTGTAGGATTTCAGATATTAGTAAATTAAGTTTTTAAATAGTAATGGAAAAAATTAATGTGGGGTGTCAAATTCACTCTGTCAATGTTGATCAAATAAAGCTTGTGCTGATAAAACCATTTGATTCTTATCAAACCTTGACTTGAAGTTTCATTACTGAGTGTTAAGGGATGCATTTGGCAGAACTTATTGTTGCTGCCTGCGAGGTGGATGCAATTCTCGGAACACCTGTTCATCGTCATCCCAGGAAGAACATGATCTGATGAGCTGATCTGTGCAGCTCTTTGGTGATTTACTGCTGGCTCCAATGTCTCCATAGCATTATGATATATGATATAATTCATTTTGGAGGGTAAATGTTGGTTTCACAGATGAAATCTAAGAGCTGAATTCATTCCGGAGGAGTGGCTGCACTGGGAGTGAGCTCCTGATTACATCTCAAACTTGGACCCAAAAAAATGGAACAGTTTGCAAATTAACACTCAAAAATTTTCAGAATGGACTTTATAGAAGAAGGAATAGCATTGATCAGCAAGAACAGAAAAGAAAACATCATTTTTTGATACATTTTTCAAATCAAAACAACTAGCTAGCTGACTGCTAACTGCTAGCTGCTGTTACCAATATTCCAAAGGAGATGGCACTAAAGAAGCTAACAGAAGAGTATTTTCTTTTGAAAACAAGAAGAAAACTTAAAGGAGTGAGTTTTCATCATAACTTACTGGGGTATTTTACAATCTATTCCTCTGTCCTGTGGCACGGACGAGCCCAGGCACCAGAGCGAATCACTGATCCAGTGGACCGGTCTTTGCTTATGGGTGATTTTAATGTGAACTGGGAGGATAAAAGAAAAAAAAAAGGAAAAAAACTAAAAATGATCAGAGAAATTCCAACTAGAACAATTAGTAAAAGGCCCAACTAGGATAGCAAAATGCTCCAGTACACAAATTGATCTGATATTTACTAACAAACCAGAAAGAATAACTAAAAGTTATAATTGAATCACTGGCTTATCAGATCATAACCTAACCCTTTGCGCAAGAAAGCTGACTAAAAGTAGATTTAAGACCACAGCAACTAAGACAATTATCCTTCAATGCATACCCAGAGCTAAGCAAGAAGAAATTACCAATGAAATTAACAGCTTGAACTGGGATGATGTACTGTTCTCTGATGATCTGGACTATGGCTGTGATACTTTACTCACAGAATCAACTCTGTGAGGGAAAGATTTAATGAGAGGATACAGATAAAATCTAAAAATAAAAACAATTTACTGTGGTTTAATGAAAATTTGTGGAAACTAATGAAATCTAGAGATGCTGCACTAAGGAAGGCAATTAAAACTAGAAGAGACATGCTGATTTATAAAGGTTTAAGGAACAAAGTTATCCAAGAGCTAAGAAAAGCTAAACCTTGTTTTTATCTCAATATTTTGAATGAGGCAAAAGGCAACAGTAAATTGATCTGGAAAAACATTGATAATCTCACAAGGAGGGACCCAAAATTTTTAGGAGACTTTAAACTCAAAGTACAGGGAAATTTAATTGAAGATCATCTTACTGTTGCTTCTGTCTTTAATAATTTTTTTCTTGAGTCTGTAAATGAGTTAGAAAAAACTTTATGAAAAGGAAACTGGATATTGTTCCTATGGATGCTACACACAAGGTTTTCGAGCTAGTAGAAACTAATGAGTTACAAGTAAACAAAATCAACAGCTCCTTAAAAAGCCCCAAAAGTAGAGATGCTTTCCAATTTGACACCATGTTTGTCAAATCACACAAAGATATTTCAACTCCCCCTATTGCTCATTTAATTAATTTGTCTTTTAAACACAGCTCCTTTCCTGATGACTGGAAATGTGCCATTGTCACCGCCTTCAAACCAGCAACCACAGACCAATAAGTATACTGCCAGTACTCTCAAAGGTTGCTGAGAAAGTTGTCATTGAAACATTGTATGCAATTTGGCTTTAGAGCAAATCATTCCACCGAAACTGCTACCTTGCAGTTAATAGAGCAAATTAAATTGAGACTTGACAAAGGAGGAGTAGATGCTGTATTTTTGGATCTGCGTAAAGCATTCAACATGGTCAATCATGATCTTTTAATATCAAAACTCTCTAAATTTAACTTCTCATCTAAAGCACTGGCATGGATGTCTTCATATTTATCTAATATGAGACAACGTGTTAAAGTTGGTGACACACTGTCCAGTAACATGAAGTGCACAATTGGTGTTCCACAAGGGTCAGTGTTAGGTCCCCTATTATTTAGCCTATATATGAATGAGCTCCCTCAACAATGTCATGATGCAGAACTACAAATGTATGCAGATGACACCATTGTGTACACACATGCAAAAACAGCTGAGTTAGCTGCTGCAAAGCTAACAATTGCATTGGAAAGGATCACACACTGGCTTGATCAATCATGTCTGAGTCTAAATGTAAACAAGACAAAGGGTATGTTTTTCTCTAAGACTATGGTACAACCTCCTAATGCTGATATTTTCATCAAAGGTGAAAAAATTGACATAGTTACTGATTTAAAATATCTTGGTGTGACACTGGATCCAAATTTGAACTTTAAGAAACATGTTAAAAAAAAACGGTTAAAACCATAAAGTACAACTTAGCAAATTTTAGACATATTAGAAACTGTCTCTCTTTGGACGCAGCCAAGATATTTATGCATGCTATGAACTCTTAAAACTCTGGACAAAAAGCCAATGCATTTCCATCACTGTAGGGTACAGGAGAAATACAATTTACTGAGCTTTGAGAATTTTAGATTATTCTCAAATTTGTGCTTAGTTTATAAAATTTTAAATGGTTTGGCCCCTCCTCCACTATGTGACTTTGTGTTCACTCGCTCAGTAAGTTCTATTAGATCCTCCAGAATATCCTCTATAAAAGATTGTACCATACCATTTCGTCACACTGCATTTGGGCAGTCAGCTTTCTCTGTGAAAGCCACAACTCAGTGGAATGCCCTACCTGATGATATGAAGAACTGTAGTTCAATCAATAAATTCAGGGCCAAATTAAAAAATCTACTAAAGACCAATCAACTTTGTGACCATTGAGTCTAAACTCCATCCATGCTCTTGATTTAAATTGAGAGTTCTAATTGACATTGTGGGTGTATGTGATGTGCTGTGTGTAGTTTTGTATTTTGTATTTTGTATGGTGTGTTCTTTGTTTGTGTTTTTTTTTGTTGCTTGTTTCCTTTCATGGTTTCCTTGTGTCTCCCCGATGCATCTTCAGTGGGAGGGACTAAGACACAAGGAAAGAACGCAAGTAAGGGACTTGGGATGTCATGGATGTAGATTATTGTAGATTTGATTTATTGATTGGGACAGTGTGCAGTTTTAAACATTAAAGATGCACTGCACCGGAGTTAGCGCGAAGCTGATTTGCATCCGTAGTCTCCCACAATCAAAACATACAACAGCACAACAACAAACGGTACAAAGCAAAAAAAAACCCACACAGAACACACCATACAAAGCTACACACAGCACATCATATACCCATAATGTCAATTAGAAATTAATAATGTAAACTTGTCAAATTAAAAGCAACCTGCACTAATGAGAAGACCATGGATGGAGTTTAGACTCAGTGGTCACACAGCTGATTGTATTATAAGAGCTGGATACCGGACTATCTAAAAATGGAGCCCATTCAGTCCTATAGGAATTGCTTGACTGGCGCATGGATGTATAAAGAGAACTGGATACAACATCCGAGGCGGGGCCCCATTCATTCCTATGAAAGCTGCTGACTGGTGCATGCGGTATTGCAGCAAAATTTCCCCCTGCAGCCCAAAAAGGATTTTCCCCATAGACCGCCATTGTAAAAGAGACGTCTGTAAAACTGTTAACAGGAAACCTCGAACTGAAAAATAACGTCAATTATGACTCAAAAAAAAAATCGACTTCCAGTTATGAAAGTACCTGGATCTTCTGCATTGTGTGGCCCATAGTGCATGCGCCCTAGTGACCTAGTAGCTGAGCCGGCTACTTCCGGTTTAGCCCTCCATCTAACTTGAATGGGGATAAAACAATTCAATCATGTGGCTCTTCTAGGCTTTTGAAATGTGATCGGACCGAATGGATTTAATTCTGATAATGAGACAAGTCATTGTCTGGCGCCATGGATGTATTGTAAGAGCTGGATACCGGACTAAAAATGGCGCCCATTCAGTCCTATAGGAATTGCTCGCCTGACGCATACGCCAAAAAGGTTTCAGATCAGTTTCTAGCTTCCGGGTTTGCTTCCGCGTTGTGCGGCCCACTGAATGGGCGCAGTACTGTTTCCCCCGCTGGCCCCGCCCACGAGTTCCCGCTCGGCCCATAGGCTTTACAGTGTGATGACGTCATGGGTTTTTAAATTGCTTTTCTCGGCTCGAGGAAAGTTTGACAAATATAAAACCTCTACGGATCAAAAGTTAATATTAGATAGAGTCATAATTTACGTCATTTGCAGTTCGAGGTGTCCTGTCAACAGTTTAACAGACGTCTCTTTTACAATAGTGGTCTATGGGGGAAATGTTTTTTGGGCCGCAGGGGGATTTTTCATTGCAGTGGCCAGTGGGGAAAAACTGGCTGCAAGGCAGAGCGGCGGCGCCCTATCCAGCTCTCATACATCAATGGGACTTATGATCGGCTGTAGGGGCACGTCACTCTTATCTTGTCGAATCAGCGAGCTACGTGTAGCACGCTGAGGGTTCACAGGTCAGGGGTTGCCAAGGAGAGAGGAAGATGGCGGCAGGCAGACTGAACGGTTGACAACGCTGAAACGGATTTAGCAGGCAGATCATACTTAAGACTAAAGCGCCTGTACAGCAGATTCTGACCACGATCCTTTAGGACTTTACTTCGAAGGAATAAGGAGACTAATGGCGCTGCTGTACGACTTGTTATGGCGGCTCTTGTTGGTTCTGGTCCACGTCAACAGAGCGCTCGTCTCCTGGCTCCGTGTCCGGCTACGGAGCTGGAAGGGCCGGCTGTGGGAGCGGGCGATGGCTGCTCTGCTGCTGCCGTTAGCCTTGGCTGGGTTCCCGGACCACCAGAAGAAGTTAAATCATAACCCTGACGCTAACGCTAACCCGGTAACTGGAAACCGCATTGCCAGTCGCCGGTTACGGTGGCTGTCTGACGGCAGGTCTCTGGAGAAGATGCCGGTCCACATCGGCCTATTGGTAGCGGAAGAAGAGCCCAGTTATACGGACATAGCCAACCTGGTGGTCTGGTGTATGGCTGTCGGTATATCGTATGTCAGCGTCTATGATAATCACGGTAAACATTTTACACTTTACCTAACTGCGTGGTACAACCAAGAGCACTATGTTCGGTGTCCGCATATCAGTAATAAACAGTCGTTTAATCGTAATTAAACAGTGAACAGATGTAACTGTTAACGTTAGCTACGTGTTCCCTGTCACTGTAAACCTATACAATAATGTTTATAAGATTGTATAAACTACACAAGTTTGATCTGATCTAATTACTTTTAGGCACCCTTTGTGTTTGACCATAATTTATACAAGTACAACATGAACCTCACTCCCACTATAAAAATGATCCAGCTCTCCGTGACTTATTTCAGTCATGTCATGTGACTGTAGAGGTTATATTAGTTTGTTCCACATGTGCTTCAGTTAGAGTTATGCACAGACCATGCTAATTTTCCAGTCTCTGAGGAAACAAACTACTAACAAATACTATCATATAAACTGTACAATGGTCATGGTTTTATTACTATCTTCTTTGTGAACATCAATAATTATGTCTGTGCATGCTTACCCTGTGTTATTTAGTAAACGACTCAACTATTAACTCCTCTGTGATGTTGTTGAAACACTAATAAAATCAGTTTAACGTATGAGGACAACTGGAGCAAAGCATGTACACTTGAGCTTTTTTTTTTTAAAGCTCAAGTGTCATTCTCTCACTGCTAGTCCATCTTTTCAAAGTTTGCTCATTGTTGAGAGTTGAGAGAATTGTGGATAATTGGGACACCTAATCATTTTATTTGACGCTCATGTATATTATTATATACTTTTATGGGAACTGTTGATGGGACTGGTTATGTTCAGAGGGAAAGAAAGTTCACCCCTCTAACCACAGTTATAAAGTCATAGACAAAATATCATCATATTGCAAAGCAGTAATGTTTCATCATCCACTTGTAGCCTTTGCAGCCTTCCCCTCCAGAACTTCAGCAAAATAACTTTTCAAATTTTATTCTGGATTGACTGATGTGCTATCATTGTCATCGGTCTCTTCCCTCAGGGATTTTTCGGAAAAACAATTCCCGTCTGCTGGAAGAGATAGTGAAGCAGCAGCAGGACCTGCTGGGAGTCGAGGGATCCAAATACAATGTGGAATTCCTGAACAACTGCAGTGACAAACATCAGCACCATGGTAAGGGCTCAGCACTACTGTTATTTAGTGGCTAACACAGTGTGGTTGTGTAATTATGTACATATGTCATTTATTGCCTCACACAAACAAGGCTAAAATGTACATAAAGTTCATTCAACAATCAAGAGTCAAAGGAATGTAAAGCAACAGCTGTTTTCTGAAATTCCTGGCTTGTATTGAATTCATTCAGTCATTCAGTGCATTTATACAACTGTAATATATCACATATTAAGCCAGGATGTAAGCAACGATCACAATGCAAATGTCTGGGTACTGTAGTGGTTTGACATTCACATCTTTTCTTCCCTAAGTAAGAAATCATTTTTAACTGTTTTCAGTCATGTCTGTACTGGATAAAGTTTTTATTTCTCTCTCTTCACTGCCGTGTCAGCACTGCTGGGAAGAATAGTATTCTCAGTTTTTGTATAGCCTGCCTCAAATCTGCTCCCACTTCAGTCATCCAATCGTTGTCAAAGCAACATGTAGATTCCTATTTATATTCTCATTACACCTCATAGCACCCAAGCTTCTGTAATAAAAAATGTACAAGTCAAAGTTTAGACTTTCATGTAATTCCTGTCATTCTGACAGATTGTTGTTTCTGTAGGAAAATACATATGGAATGCACATTTAAAATAAATATGGAATATAAATGAAATGAAAAATTTAATTAGCTGGCAGTGAGACACGTGTGTAATTTATGTATGAATGCAAATGATGTATGCGGAAATGTAGGCCCTAACTTTGTGTATCTGTTAACATGGCTGGATTATATTATTTTAATTTTTGTGCCAGAGTTCTGAATGGTTGTTTGGCTTTCTCATAGGCTTTAGATCTCCATTATGGAAAAGTTCCATGTCAGTTCTGTTCAAACAGACCATCACCATGACGAGTGAAGCTGCAATACTTGGGGTATTGTTTACTGCAACATGTATCTCAGCTGTGCTGATAATATGGCCTGTTCTTTGAAATCAAGGCACAGCATTTGAAGCATTGACACTATACACAATAATAGCAAATGTAAAAACTTGATAATCCTGTTTGTTAACTGACAGGGTGTCTGATATCTAGAGAGCCGAATCCCACACCACTTATGTTTCATTAGCTTTCATTGCTTAATGCATTTTTTCATCCTTCCATCTGAAACATGATACTGAGACTACATACAAACTTGAATAAGCTGGCTGACATAATGAACTTAACATCTGTTTCACATCATATCTTTGCTGGAAGTTAAGCCGATTTTCTCCTCTTCACTTTCATTCTGCTGGATTGAAACTATGACAAGAGTAATACATTCTATTGTGTGGTGTTAGACCTGTTTTCCAGGCTATTCTTCCAGAACACAAAAGACAGAAACTGACATTGCTTGTTAACACCCAGAAACCCACATCCACAGGTTTCTATATCACATTAATTTAGTACATAAAGATGATAATGAATGATACATATCCATATTATTTATCATGGTTATTCATCAAGGTAATTTTATAAGTTTATTGGACCTTGAAAGATTTTAAATTGACAGAAAACTGCCTTCATTTTCACATTCTGCTTGAAAAAACATGAAATACTTACCAAAACTTGTCGCACTGCAATGATTAGTCAACCGACAGAAAATGAATGTAACAGGCAGTCAGTGTAAGTTGGTAAGTATTGGAGTAATATGTTCATATCTCTTAGTGCCAGTTAAAATCGAGGCAACAGCATTCTGTACCAGTTGGAGTCAGTGAAGGGAGTTCTGACTAATGCTGGCATAAAGTGCATTGCAGTAGTTGAGGCAGGAGAAAATAAATGCATGTGTGACCTTATGTAAATCAGTAGGAGACAGGAGTCATCTGATTTTTAGGGCTGTAGTCAACCAAAGAAAATCTTGGTCGACTGAAATCGTACATAATCTTCAACTAATGAAGAAGGGGAGGTGGGGGGTGGATGTAACGGGACAGAATGCACAGTGAACTCAACAGCCACACATTTCTCCGTTCTCTATTTCTCTGTTTTGCATCTTCAGGTTAGGCTAACACAGCCCCTTCACTTTTCCAGCACTTGGGGAAACAGATGTGACTTTTTAGCATTTATTAACTGACACACTGTAGTCTGTACTGTACATTTACTGCCAGACTGACAACTTACTGCTAACCTTTTCCTCTGCTCCGCTCGCATCCACTGTCACTTCTCTGCTGCTGGCTCTTTCCCACTAGCTATGCAAACATACTCTGCAATGCTCTATTCCTTAACGGAGTTACGCCAGAAATAGTTTCCCAGGCAATGACACAGACGTTGACTCACGTACCGGAACAGCTCTGCACAGAGACTCCCAAATGCTATTGATTTCCGAATGAATGGATATTTGGCGTTATTTTTGGCATTGAAAAATATTTTCTTGGCCTGGGGGGGGTTCTCGTTGTTATAATTATAGGAGAAACACTGATTCAGTAAACGTGCAGTAAACGTTGAGTAGAGTTACACCTAGGAGTCTCCATTAGGTTGGGCGAGTCCAAAGTTCTGAAAACAACAGGGGTGTATTGAATACACTGTTTTCACAGGTAATTTGTTAGGCTCTCCCTCCCACCGCAGGAAATAATGGATTAATCCTGGAAGGCTATTGATGTAGCACTTTTTCCTTATGAAAGTAACATGGCAATTATTCAACCAATTTTGGAGATTTTTTTTGAGTTGAAAAAAGCATGACTGGACAACATTTTTCACTTGTGCATCAAAACAGAGATCTGCACGAAAAATAGCTCCAATATTTCTAGCGGATTGTTTAATGTTTTCTGGTCAAGGAACCAAGCTTACTGTGAAGCAGGCTGGTAGAATTTGTAGGACCAATGACAATGACCTCAGACTTATTGTCAATGAATTTTAAAACGTTCTGGGACAACCAACATTTAACATCACTGAGGCAGGCAAACGGATTATCAAGGCTCCTGGGGTTGTTGGTTTGAAGAGGGACATCATCCATGTAACAGTGGTGGGAGATACTATGGTTCTGAATGATCTGGCTGAGAGGAAGCATGTGTATTGAAAACAGCAGTGGGCCAAGGATATAGCCTTGAGGAACACCACAGTTAAAGTGGGCAACAAGTAACGGGCATTTGCTATGACAACATGATATGAGGTTCTATTGGAGAGGTGTGAACGTTGTAGATGTAGAGCAGTTCCCATAAGACCAACCCAGGTTTCTAGATGGTGCAGGAGAATGGACTGATCGAAGGCAGCACTCAAATCTAAAAGCACCAGGACTGTGCAGTCACCTCCATTAGTTGTTAAAAGTAGATTATTAGAATCATTCATGGGGGCTGTCTCTGTGCTGTGGTGAGCTCTCAAACCTGAATGAAAACTATTAAAAGTATCGATACTATTCATAAAGGATATTAATTGAGTTGAGATAACTTTCTCAAGCACCTTAGATAAAAATTACAAATTAAGTTAGGCTTTTTCAGTAATGTTTGAATGATTGCATATTTAATTTTATTTTAATATTTAAAATAAATGGGAAAATTACCAAAAGTTAGAGAACTGTTAATAATTAAAAGAATAAAATGACAGAGGGGAATATCCATTTAAAAACTTAGTTGGGATAATATGTACACCACGGGTAGAGGATTTCATTTGAGAAATTATTTTATCCATTGCTGGGATGTTAATGGTTTGAAACTGGGAAAGTGAAGCAAGATCATTGTTGGAGGTGGGTAGATTTCGTGGATCAGGTGAAATTTGAGACTATGTTCTCTCTATCTTCCCAATAAATCTAGTTATTTTTGGGTACAAGATCTGTACTGGATGGACCATTGAGAACAGAATTGATTACATTGAATAAGACTTTGGGGTTGTGATTGTTTTTATTGACATTATGTCAGGAAAATATGTTGATCTTGCATCTTTTACTGCTTTCTGGTCCTTTTGTAGTACATTCCTTAGAGTATTGTAGGTAACTGCAGACTTAGTTAGCTTCCATTCAAGTTCTAATATTCTGCACTGTTGTTTCAATGATCAAGTGTGATCATTTAGCCAGGGAAGGGTGTTTGATTTGAGCTTTCTGATTTTCAATGGAGCAATATGGTCAAGAATGGAAAGACTGACTTGACTGACTGACTGACAATTAAAAGAAGTTAATTGTGTGGAAAGATAGTTAGATGGTAAATTTCTCAAATTTAATTCAAATCACAATTTCTCATATTTAATTCAAATCACTAATCACCAATCAAGGAAATGGTGTACACTCTGACAAATCCTTGCAGGCAGCCAAGGGCCCATTTGATTGAAATAGATGCACACGGCAGCAGTGGCTACCAAAATACTCTAACCCATTTACAGTATGAGTGTTTGAAACTGTCAGTTTGTCGGTCTCACTTTAAAGATGCACAACCAGTAAGTTTCTCACCATCTCCCTGTGAATATACAGACGAGTGACAAATTAAAGGAAAAACCAGTATTGGCCTGAATGCTTGACCCCTACAGTGAGGGGATCTGGTGGCTCCATTATGCTTTGGGGGCATTTTGCTGGCATGGTTTGGGTCCAATTGTCCCCTTAGAGGGAAGCATCACTGCAAATCAATACAAAGCTGTTCTGAGTGATCACCCTTTATCCTATGATGAAACATTTCTATCCTGATGGGAGTGATCTCTTTCAGGATGGCAGTGCCCAATTCACAGGGCACAAAGGGTCAATGAATGGTTTGAAAATGATGTGAATCATATGCTATGGCCTTCGCAGTCACCGGATATCAACCCAGTTGAACACCTATGGGAGATTTTAGACTGATGTGTTAGACAGTTTCCACCACCATCAAAACACCAAATGAGGGAATATCTTTTTGAAGAATGGTGTTCCTCAGCCTTGGCATTGATTCTATAAGTTTCTGGGACTCTTCTGGAGGGATGAACACCATGTTAGTTAGTTTCCACATATTTTCAATGTCATCACCACCATCATCAAAACACAAAATGTTTGTGTGTGTAAAAGTTAATTATATTACATGCTCTTTTTTTCTTTAGTTCTTTTCATTTGTTTGGTGGGCATGTATTGCTCACAATGAATGTGTCGTGTGTTTGTGATGTGGTTCTTGTTGTGATACTCAGACATGTTTTTAGCTCAATATTTTCCACATATTTTCAATATCAGCCAAAAAAAAGTGTAGCATGATGCACTGCTTCC
This sequence comes from Thunnus thynnus, assembly GCF_963924715.1. Taxonomy (NCBI): domain Eukaryota; kingdom Metazoa; phylum Chordata; class Actinopteri; order Scombriformes; family Scombridae; genus Thunnus; species Thunnus thynnus. The sequence continues at coordinate 29,853,721 of NC_089534.1, forward strand.
TACAAGAAACCCAGGACTAAATGCTAATTTTTTCAAGCACTAGCCCTACAGTCCACCAAGCCCCTAAATTTGGTGGCCAAAATGTAAATTTATGTAAAAGCGATACAGAAAAGGCAATTTAATGCAACTTAACACAGTCTTCCTTAATTGTGACACAGTTAAGACACAGTCACAGTCCCTTAGTTTTTGGTCTATCTTTTTCACACCTGCCTCCCTCCATGCCTCTTCCTCATACATGCTCTCTCTTGCTCACTCACTTACTCCCTCCCAACATTATGCCTGAGTCATTGTCATGTCTGCAATAAAAATATTACAAAAAGTAGTAGCAAACCTATAATACATACATGGCATATGATTCACATCATTTTCATACTCATCAAACCATTCAGTGACCCCTCCTGCCCTATGGATGGGGACGTTGTCATCCTAGAAGAGACCACTCCCATCAGGATAGAAATGTTTCATCATAGGATAAAGGTGATGTCTCAGAACAACTTTGTGTTGATTTGCAGTGACCCTTCCCTCTAAGGGGACAAGTGGACCTAAACCATGCCAGCAAAATGCCCCCCACAGCATAACAGATCCACTGGATCCCCTAACTGTAGGGGTCAAGCATTCAGGCCTGTACCAGTTTTTCCTTTAATTTGTCACTCATCTGTACTTTCAATCAGAGGCAGTGGAAATTGATCATGTGTTTGTGTGTGTGTGTGTGTGTGTGTGTGTGTCTGTCTGTCTGTCTGTCTGTCAGTGGTGTCCTGCAGGCCCACAGTGAAGGTCCTGTCTCCAGAGGATGGGAAGCAGAGTATTGTTCAGGCAGCACAGCAGCTCTGTCGCTCTGTGGAGAACAAAGAGAGGAGCTCCAAAGACATCAGCGTCTCCATGCTGGACACACTACTCAGAGGTACCTGTTCATAGCTGTGTGTGTAAAAGTTAATTATATTCAGGGTTTGTACGGTGATGGAAAACCTGGAAAAATCATGGAATTTGAAAATAGCAATTTCTAGGCCTGGAGAAGTTTTGGAAAAATAAATAAACCCAGAAAGTTTTGGAAATGTCATGGAAATTTGCTTCACAAATAATAGAGTATAAGACCTGTATAATAGAGTATATGTGGTTCAATTAAGATCGACTGAGAAAAATCTATATTAGTTAAACAATACTTTAATGTTTCGGCAGATCAGTCATGTCATTTGACGTTTTGTTGTTCTCTGCAGAGCCATTGATAGGTAGTTAATAGCTGACATAAACTATCACTAGCTCTGTAGCTAGATAACATTTTCACTATTAGTTAGCTAGTTAGTATTGTCAAATACAGTCAATCTAATATAGTGATGATATTTTGAAAGCTTATTATGTTGGTTAAAATAAGAGGTGATTTTCCCTCAAAGCTTTTAAAAACGGTAGCTAAATGATGGAAAACACTCCGTTAAATGAATCCCTGACTGTTCTTCAAATTTAGCTTATCGATCTAGCAAATGGAATATTAAAAAATCTGACTGATTAAACTTTTTATGTTGTTGCTGGATATTTTTTCTTCTGAATATACCTCAAAGAACGGAAAATGCTGCTTGTGACCAGCCACTATTAGGAACTAGCTGAGCCTCCATGATCCGCCATCGTTGTGGAATAATTGGTCCTATTGGAGTCTATGGAGTTGCCGCAACTTTCTATCGACGGCTCTGGCTCTCTGTGTGGGCTAACGTCAGCCTCCGACCTGAGTTGGAGCTTGTACTTTGATGAGGAAAATGCCGATTTAATGTCTGGCTTCACTTGGACAACTATAAGGCATAGCTTGAAAAAGACCAGGCCCTGGGATATGCAAAACGTTTACTGAGTAGTAAACCGTTTGACATTTCAAACATGAGAGAGCCAGCGCTAGCTTACGCCGGGATCCCATGGGGCGTGTGTGCACCATGTTCCAGTTCCGATGTGGTTTTGCTCCGTCCTTTGCATAGCGTCATATCCCACCGGGAGCGTTTCAGAAACGAAGCGTCTTGAAAGCAGGGAAGCCATCTGCCTTTTAAATTCAGTTGCACTCCTACTACAATAATTACAGCAGACTAGTCAAAGCTGTAAAAGTGCCTTTAGGCTACCGTAATTACTGGATTAGCAGGGGAACTAAACTGCCCAACTTTGTTAACATTTTGTTTATTTGGTCATTTTTGTTGTATTTTGTGATACTACTATGGTTAAGTCGGCTAGAGAGTTAAACGGTTTCTTTATTTGTCTGTTTTAATTATGTTTATTGTTGATATAAGATCGGGAGTCTGCACGGGGTGTTTTATTTTGAAAATTGATTGGATGCTCTATTCTGACTTCCTGCCCAGCTCAATCTGTGCGTCTAGTGGTATCCAGGCGTAAAGGAGCTAAGGCGGTATTCAGACCAAATCAGGTGGTATGGCAAAAACGCCAATTCTCCCATTCATTTGAATGGGGGTAGTGCGTTACGTCTGCAGGCTTTTTGGCCGCAACAGCACTGCACTGGACTGTGGCTGGAAAGTTGAGCCAGAGTCAACTTTTGGAGGAACACAACCCGACGTCACTGTGGCTGAAGGCTGCAGTGGCCAATTACAGCTGGAGATCAGACTGATCAGAGCTGTAAACTCTGCCATGAGGGAGTACAAAGATGTTACTAGGAGGGGAGGACATTTCTCTTCATTTGATAATGTTAAAAGTAAAGTTAGACTTCGCTGTTGGCTTCAAGTCTCATTTTAAAAAAGATGAGAGAGAGAGAGAGAGAAGCAGCTGTGGTTGAGCGAGCTAGAGGGTAAATGAAGAGATGGAGTGCTAGTAGGGAGAAAGCAGGTGAATCAGATCAATAAAACATAATTTTCTGATTATTTCACAGTGGTTATGTTCTAGAGCACAAATAAACACACCTACACCCCCACACACCTCCACTTGACCCTGTGGCGATGGGCTGCACCACCTGGCCTAAGCACCAGGCTGCTTCTGCTGCACATGAATCAACTCTCAACCCCATCACTGGCTTTTTCACACTGGTGACCAAGGTGACACCCGCTGCCAGCTGCAGTGCTTCCCTCTTGTCCACCATCAAACAAGGGACCATTTCGGGTTCTGTGTCCAGAAACGAAGCCCTAACTGCAGAGGTACTGTGGGTGCTTAAGGTGGCTAATTCTCACTATTCCTACAAGTCATGTGAAGAAACAAGCCAGCTTTTTCAACTCATGTTGGGCATACTTGTTGAAGCTAAACACATAGATGAGGCAGTGTGTGATGATATCCTCAGTGAGTTTAGGGAGTTTTGTGATTCGTCTAAATTCAGGGAAATTTGACCTCAAAACAGATTGAGCGGACACCCTGCTTTATGTGACAATGGGGACAAAACCATCATTTTCCAGAGTGTGGAATGTGGTGAAGATTCTACTTGTCTTTTCTCATGGACAGGCCAGTGTAGAGAGAGGATTTTCCAATAACAAAGAATTGACTTTGGAGAATCAGAAGGAGAGGTCTCTGGTGGCTCAGAGGCTCATTGTTGACCATGCCAGGTCTGTTGGGGGCATAACCAAGGTAGAGATCACAAAAGACCTGCTGCTTTTGGCTGCAGGAGCCAGGCAGAAGTACCACGTCACGGTGGCTACGTCCATATCTTTTACAGTCTATTGCGAATACTCATGTTCTGTTGTTGTTGTGTATGCTGCTATTTGCCCATGTAAAAATAAACCCCTTCTCATGAAAAAAAAAATTGTTGTATTGGTATTTTTTTTTATGGGTTACAGACACTCGTCCAATCTAATCATAATTTAATCTTGTCGATAATGGTTAATGGTTGGTTAATGAGCGTCTGCTATCGGTCAGAAAAAAATAATAAAAATGAGCATCCCTAATTTAGATTGAAAACTCCAGTTCTTTGTAAACATATGGTACATACCCCCCTCCCCTCCCCCCGATATTGCAATGAAAACATTACAAAAACCAGTAGAATAATTATAATACATATTTCCAACTGTTAGCCTACTTTTTCAGCTTATTCAGGTATCCTCCAGGCTCTCTCCCTTCTTACCCACCATCTCTCTAGTGCACCTGCAGTGTTGTAGTCACCAGTTCAACTTGGTTCTTTGGCCAGTCACAGGTGTTGAAAACCAAGCCGGTCTTGATCAAAAAAGTCAAACTGCTGTCTGAGGTACTTCTACATGCTGTGTAGAACTTTCTTTCTTTCGTCTTCAAGCTTTCCATCCTCACGGCCAACCAGCTGCACTTCCTGGACAACTCCCCCCTGAGCCTCGGTCAAAAATGCATCAAGGTGTGGCCCTAGTGAACACTGCATTGCTGTGAGAGAAAGATAAGTCTTTTCCAGAGCCTGATGGACATCACTCAGTGTTGTGGAGTCATGCAATTTTAAGCTGATTAACTGATCAAGGATGTCCACTAAAAAGAGGACAAAATGCAGTGACTTGTAGTTTTTCTAAAATGTACAAGTGAAACGAGCCCTGCCAATCATGTCTGCACTGTTTGCCTTTGCCTCTGCTATAAATGGGAAAGCTCTGGCCTAAAGTCGCATAAAGCAGTGAGTGCTCTCTGCAGATGAGGAAGCCAGCGTGTGCCTCACAGATTAACAGGTTTCAGGATTTTTTTAGTCATTGCCTCTGACATTCTGGAGATCTCTCGATGCTTTGGGGGAGTAATGGTAGTTCTTGTAATTGCCATGCAAGATGTCTTTGACATCATTTATAAACATTTGCATGGTGAACTGTTCCTTTGCAATACAGTTTAATATTTATGTAGCCTACTATGAATGCTGCCTGCTGCAGTCCCGTTTCTGCTCCTGATAACCCATGTGCTCTGGAAAGATTGTAGCAAGCTGAATGCACCAATTTCTCTAGGAATCTCTCTTGTATAATTGTTATTAGTGTCTGTGTATTTCTTAGTATTCCCCGTTGTTAGTTTGCTTAGTTATGAGTCAGTAATTTGCGCCTGGTGAAAAATGAAGCTGAGCAGCAGCTATGTTCACATTTTAGAGAATGTCATTAATATTTTTCTCATTAATGATGTATTATTTCACCGCCCGCGATCCATCCACTATTAATCAGAATGTCTTTTTTTTTTTAATGACCTGACCTGCCCGATTTGATAAGTGTTTAAGGCTTAGATTGTAACAAAAAAAACCCCACAATAATATATTGAAATCGTCTAAATGTATGCATTAGCTAAAATACTCACACACAGCCAGGGTAGTGTTTTGTTTAACCAGTGCAACATATTTGCAAGGTCCTGCAAGCTGTTTGTGACTGAGGGGATAGATGGGCCAGTACCGCGGGAACATTTCAGGTCTCGCGCTTAGTAGCCAGCCAGTGATAGCAACTGTTTTAACAGTATGAGAAGATACACTCCGTTGTAGTCAGCGCTTGGTTCAGTTTGTCATTTGCTAAGTGATAGTTTAAAATAAATTTTAAAAAATTATATATAAAACAACAGGACACCGTTAGTCTCAATCCCTCAGGCAGATATGGCTGAATACAAACATAGCTGCTTGAACAGTGGAAAGGTGCCAACAGTTACAAACCTCTTTACATATCCCCCATGAAATCTTAATATCAATCAATCAATCAATCAATTTTTATTTATATAGCGCCAAATCACAACAAAAGTCATCTCAAGGCACTTTTCACATAGAGCAGGTCAAGACCGTACTCTTTAATATACAGAGACCCAATAATTCCCCCATGAGCAAGCACTTGGTGACAGCGGTAAGGAAAAACTCCCCTTTAACGGGTAGAAACCTCAAGCAGAACCCGGCTCTTGGTAGGCGGCCATCTGCTTTGACCAGTTGGGTTGAGAGAGAGAGGGAGAGAGAGAAAGAAAGAGGGCAAGGGGGGGGGGGGGGGGGGGGGCAGAATAACAACAATCATAACAATAATGACAATGACACAGCAGCAGCCAGGGAAGGATGCCATCAGGACTGTGAAGGATGGCAAAGGCTCGGCCCAGAACCCAGGGTTTCCTGTGAGATGAGAAAGCACAAAAAAACTCCGGGGAAGAGGCAAAGTTAGTGACATGCATTGATGTTACATGAACACATACAGATGGAGAGGAGGAGGAGGAGAGAGGAGCTCAGTGCATCATGGGAAGTCCCCCAGCAGTCTAGGCCTATAGCAGCATAACTAAGGGCTGATCCAAGGCGAGCCTGGTCGGCCCTAACTATAAGCTTTATCAAAAAGGAAAGTTTTAAGCCTACTCTTAAACATAGAGAGGGTGTCTGCACCCCGGACCGACTCTGGAAGATGGTTCCACAGGAAAGGAGCCTGATAGCTGAAGGCTCTGCCTCCCATTCTACTTTTTAAGACTGTAGGAACCACCAGTAAGCCTGAATTCTGGGAGTGCAGTGTTCTAGTGGGATAATACGGTACTATGAGCTCTTCAAGATATGATGGTGCCTGACCATTAAGGGCTTTGTAAGTTAGGAGAAGGATTTTAAATTCTATTCTAGATTTTACAGGAAGCCAATGTAGCGAAGCTAAAATGGGAGAAATGTGATCTCTTTTTCTAGTTTTAGTCAGAACACGTGCAGCTGCATTCTGGACCAGCTGGAGAGTCTTTAGAGACTTGTTAGGGCAGCCAGATAATATGGAATTGCAATAATCCAGCCTAAAAGTAACAAATGCGTGGACTAGTTTTTCTGCATCTTTTTTGGACAAGATGTACCTGATTTTTGCGATATTACGTAAGTGAAAAAAGGCAGTCCTTGAGATTTGATTTATGTGGGAGTTAAAGGACATATCCTGATCAAAGATAACTCCCAGATTCCTTACAGTGGTGCTGGAGGCCAGGGTAATGCCATCCAGAGTAGCTATATCATTAGATAATGTGTTTCTAAGGTGTTTAGGGCCAAGCACAATAACTTCAGTTTTATCTGAGTTTAATAGTAGAAAATTGCAGGTCATCCAGGTCTTTATGTCCTTAAGGCATGCTTGGAATTTGTTTAACTGATTGGTTTCATCTGGCTTCATTGATAAATATAATTGGGTATCATCTGCATAACAATGAAAATTTATGAGTTTATGAGTGTTTCCTAATAATATTACCTAAAGGAAGCATATACAAGGTGAATATAATTGGTCCAAGTACAGAACCTTGTGGAACTCCGTGTCTAACTTTTGCCTTCACGGACGATTCATCATTAACATGTACAAATTGTAATCGGTCTGATAAATAGGACTTAAACCAGCTTAATGCAGTTCCTTTAATCAATCAAATGTTCCAGTCTCTGCAAAAGGATTTGATGGTCAATTGTGTCGAATGCGGCACTAAGATCTAACAGGACAAGTATAGAGACAAATCCTCTGTCCGATGCAATAAGGAGGTCATTTGTGACTTTCACCAGTGCTGTCTCTGTGCTATGATGCGCTCTAAATCCTGACTGAAAATCCTCAAATAAACTATTGTTATGTAGAACTGATTAGAGACTGCTTTCTCAAGGATCTTAGAGTTAATAGAGTTACTTAAAGACTGCACAGTGCTAGGTTAATTCCATGAGCATTTCTAAATACTTCAAAGCGATTTTCCTGCATGTAGTGTTATAGAATCACAATCATTTATGATTAGGACATTTGTTTCGTCACTCACATTTCTGCAAAGCCATGGAGTGCCATAACTTTTTTTGTTCAGAATGAGGAGGACTTTCCTATTTTTCATGGTCTTGTCCCATTATTAGAAACGTTACAATATTTATCCTCACTGGACCTTGAACTACAAAAAAATATATTTTAAGATGTTTTAAGACTTTTTAAGGATCCATGGGGACCCTGATTTTGACGGAGGCCTGGAAATTGACAGAGGCAGCTGCCTTGAAATTCTCTATGCAGAAAAAACCCTGTGCCTCCTGCTCTCTGAGCCAAAACCAACGATCTTCTCCTTGCAGTGTTGTTCACTAAACCTGGAGAAGGAGAGTTAGGCAGAGGCAGGGAAAGTGAGTGAGAGATACACACACACACACAAAATGAAACATATGGTCATTGTTAGCATTTAGGGTTTCAACATATTCCTCAATGAAAATGACCAGTCAGGCCAAGGAGTATCCACTGTGAAAAATAAAAATCTGGAAGGTTAAGGAAATACAAAATGAAAAATTAAAGCTGCAAGCAGCAATGAACGGGTCCTTGCACCTTGCATGTGTCAGAGAGAGTGGGAGCTGTGGTATCAATATTGGAGGTCTGTTGACACGGATCTTTTCAGGATTATCAGACACTGTGTGAATGGGTAAAATAAACATAGCACAAAAAGTAAGGAAATTTGTGTTTCATAGATTATTTCTTAGGTGTAACAATGCTTCTTGGCAATAAATCTTATACCGTTGGAAAGCCTGTTAATTTCCCTTTTAAATGGTGCCACATTTGTAAGGAACATGCATTTGTGGAAATCTTTGTGCAAATCTTCTCTGCCAATGCCAAACAGCTTATTCTGCCATTGACATTGTTTGGTGGATTGGATGATTGAAGTTTGAAGAAACAAGACATATTGACAATTTATTCATTTAACAAATAGGAGCCTCAGTAGCGTGCGAAAGAACCATACACAGCCACAACAGCCTGGCACCTCCTCCTCATGCTGGTCACCAGCCTGGTCACACACTGCTGTGGGATGGCATCCCATTCTTCAACCAGCATTTCTTACAATTCAGCCAACGTGGTTGTGTCAGTCACTCTGGCACGAACAGCACGCCCAAGCTGATCCCACAAGTGTTCAATGGGGTTGAGGTCAGGACTGCTGGCAGACCATTCCATCCTCTCCACTCGATTTAGAATTCGATTTGTTGCCATCTCCTCTGCCACCTGACAGTCTCGGTGCTTCCTCCGCAGGCTCCACTTCACTCAAGCTGCCCGTCAGACCTGCTGCTTCTTCCCACTTTAACTTGAATAACAAACCGGGGCTCAGCGCTCTGGTTGAATCCACATGCAGAACCGGGGCTAACGTTAACCGGGAGGCTAGCAGAGGCTAGCTGGCTGTGCTTCCCTCTGGCCATGCTGCGGCTAACGCTCTGCTCCGATGAGGAGCTGCAAAGTTCGGCTGAACAGATAGGAAACACCTCGGCTGACAGGATGTACCACTCTGTTTGGAAAAAAAAAATCTTTTGGGTTTATAATGGCAGTTGGCAACCAGCGTATTAGGTGTATTACCGCCACCTTCTGCTCCGGAGTGTGGACCAGAGATTAAATCCTACACATTAATCCTGTCTGTTTAATGAACTCAATGAAAACTGTACTGCTCCACCCACTTGGCAGGTTCATTAAAGTTTTAAGGCTTCCTTAATTCTTCCTTCAGATATTGTCTTTCTTGATCATACTTAGTACAATCTATGCTTGCATGCATAATAGTCTCCTCAGCCATCTGGAAAAAAATATGTGCATATATCGGTATTGGTGCATATATCGGTATCGGCATCGGCAATCAGCCACAGTGAGTTGGAAATATCGGCATATTGGATATCGGCAAAAAATCCAATATCGTGCGTCCCTATTTATTTTGTATACATTTGAACTATTTGTCTTTTAGGCTTTGTTTCCTGTTGCCCATAGACAATCTTATATAAGTGAAATATTAATGCAGCAATATATTTACCAGAAGGAAACTGACATGGATATACATTTTCATGAATATCGGACATTGCATGTAGGAGATGATTATCACTTCCTGTGTCCACAATGTGGTGCTAGAGAACACCCACTAATTATACGTTATTTTGCTGTATAACGTGTGTAGACCACACCATGTAAATTTCATTTCAATTGGATGACATTTGTGACATAAGACTGACTTCCTGTCGCCATTAGTTGGTGCTATGACTATGACTCAGTATGAACATGTAAATGTGTTAAGGCCTGGCATCTTATCAAACATGAAAAATCTGGGGCAGATTGCACAATCTAAAACGGACTTAAAACAACCTCCTGTTTAATGCCCCAAACATGTTTTGGGGCATCCACATGAGGCATCCACATCTCTGAATTATTTCCAAATGTATGTCTCATTAGTAGAAACAACAAATATTTTGCTGTCAGTACAGATAGCGTGTCCTCAATATGTTTTGTGATTATTAACAATAGTCACCTTGAAATATTGTGTAGTTGAACAGGGAGTAATCAGTGTGTGTCAAGTGGCTCCAAGCTTCTCTGCCCATGCTGTAATCTATAGCAGGGGTACCCTCAGTGAGGGTAAAGATGCAGGGGCTTGCTTCTGGGAAAAATGAAATCAAGTTGTAGTGGGATTGGTGAGAGGCTGACATGCAGAATAGCATTCCAAGTTGCTTTCAGTTTGTTCGTTGCCTTTGATTTTGTGACAGTCACAATGGAAAATCCTGACTCACATAAAGTGGTAGTGGTGTGGTGAAAAGCGACAGAAATTTGATTGCTAGTTTTGACTGGCAGCCAGTAGCCAGAATGAAGCATGGTCAACTTGTGTGAGCTGAAGCTTCAGGCTGCTGTCTGCTGATGGTTCCATCAGTTCATTTTCCAACACAGTGGACAGAGCCATGTCTTCTAAAGCAGGATCCATAGAGAAAGCTAGCTAGCTAACAGTAGCAAAACACGTCTACCTAATGATGTGTTGTGATTTGTGTGGTGATATTCACCTTCACGGCCCACTAGATGGCGATCTGAGGCCCACCTGTGGGCCACAGCCCACTGGTTGAGAATGGCTAATCTATAGAGATTCCAAATCAGGTATCCTGGATGAAGGTAAAACAAGTTTGCACTGATTTCCTGTTAAGGACAGAAAACACATGACAGTAATACAACAAATGTGAGCACATCTGGTCAACACCATTGAGAAGTCAGTGAGAAGATAGGAGGCAACCTTTTGTTTATCTGAAAACAGACTGAACCTCAGAGTAAAGGAAACTAACTAAGCATAATGCAAAAGAAAGTATCCCAATATTAGTGCCAGATATATTATATTGATAATATAGGCTACTGCATGACAGAATATCACAGTATGTAGCTATTGAGATTATCTGACCAACCCCTCACTGACTTCGAGTAGTAAAAGTGTTCAACTCTCTGCAGAGATGTAGAAGGGTACTCATGATGCTTCCTTGCATCATCCTCACTCATACATCCTCCAGCCCCTGAGCTGACCCTCTGTCCCCAGAAGGCAGTTACACATGTAACAGAGCGCACCTCTGATGCTGCACTGTATTGAAGTGATGCTAGTATGGATAAAGCAGCTGTGCTGATGTCATGCTGCCTGTCTTTGTGCTTGTTTCAGAGTCAAAGAATATTCCAGATCCTGAGCTGGTGGTGAAGTTCGGTCCGGTCAACAGCACACTGGGCTTCCTCCCCTGGCACATCAGACTCACTGAATTCATGTAAGATACTCTCTGTCACTTAAACACTGCCTGAACTTTATTAACAAGATTACAAATCACATTTTTACTTTTCTTAATCATATCTCCCTGATTCAACATATACAATACAATATGTACTGTTTGTTTACATGGCACTATCAACAAGTCTGATAACTCTCACTAAGGCTGCATTTACACTGCCTGGTACAAGTGACCCAATTCTGATTTTTTGCTCACATGTGGCACAGATTGGATATGTATTATGAACATGTAAACAGGCAATAAATCTGATAGTAATCAGATATCTGCCAATGCAACTGTCATCTAAACGGACAGATTGGATAATCCCTGTCATTGCAATTCACACGTCATTGAAAATGTGACCAATTTATACTATACACATTTTAATGATGTGTAATGTTATTTTCACATGCACAGCGGGCACAACTACTGTCCACTGAAAAAAACAAAAACAAATTGTTTACTTCCATTTCGGTAACCAAACCCTCGTTTACATATGCTGGATGTTTCAAGTGTTAAGCAAGCGTAAACACAGGTATCAGATATCAGTCACTTGTAAGAGTAGATGTAAACAGGCAGTCAGAGCATCTGATTAGCTGATTGTCCACCTCTGCCTATGGGTCATTAGCTTGTTGAGTGGTGCTGTAGTCGTCTCCCAGGAGCAACATCATGGCATTGCCCTGGCAACTCCAGCATGGGCAGCAGACACCACTGTCTCATCATCTCCCCCAGTAGCACCAGGCTCATCTTCATCATCTTCAGTGGCCACCTCCACAGTAGCTCAGATTTCTAAAAGTTTTGCTTTTGCGGCTTCTCTCTCCCTTAGTGAAAAAAACTGAGATGTTTATGGCGAGGGTTCAGGACACAGGTGACCAGCATTGGTTTGGCCACCAACTCATCTGTGTCAACCTGTGGTGGACAAAAAAGTCTTATTAATGTTCCTCTTAATTCATAACAGAACAGGCTATTATGTCAATGATAATGATAGTAATAGCCTAATAGTAACAATACACGCTAGGGCTGATAATATGCTAGGGCTAGTAATAATAATAATGATGATGATAATAATAATAATATTGGAATGTTCCGAGGCTATTTTAAAAGTACACTTAAGAATATATTAAACCTATAAATGAAATAGCCTACCCCCATGTGGTCACTCAAGGAATGTGGAACCTTCGCATTGAACTTTGTGACTCTTCAGCTGCCATCCTCAGCTCTCAGGGGGAAAAGTTTGTTGTCCTTCATCACCTGATGCTTGTGGATGTTTGCTTTGCAAGTGGTATTGCATTGTGCTTGTACTACTGCTATATTTCAATACTGCAGTGCATATCTTACAAATAACCTTGTTGTCCTTTCGGTCAAAATGGTCCCACACAGTACTTCTTTTTGCTCGCTTCATTTTGCTCAAGCTCAGCGTAATGTGGTTGTAGGCACATTTGGTTGGTTGCATGTGTCAACATGCCCCCATGACTCAATTGATATGTATAGCCTATTTTTCTTTTACCATGCAGCAAACCTTTTTTAATTACTTAAAAAATATATATACATACATACATACATACATATATATATATATATATATGTATATATATGTGTGTGTGTGTATGTATATATGTTGTTGTTTTTTTAAACCTGTAGTGCGGAACTTTTATATATAAATGAATGTCCGTTACATTCAAGCCAAACGAGTTCACACAACGCTGATTAAGCCTATCACTATCAGATAAATCTCTCTGTATTTGTATGCAGAGTTTTTAAATCTCATGTCGGGCGCAACATTCCTGCGTTGGCTGTTTGGCTGTTAGTTGTGTAGCTCTTGTAGAGTTTCCAAATGTTATAGGACCGAATGGATCAAATCATTTTGCAGGGGTTGTGTGACGCTCAAAACAATTTATCCACCATTTTACAGCCACAGCAGTAGGTTATGGCCAGTGGTGTACTGGCCATCGGGCATACTACCAATCCCAGTGAGCTGGTGGACTGTCAAAACATATCCATTTTTACTGGCCCTTTCTGTTAGTTGTCATTCGGGGTGCGCATGAGAGCGTGCTGCATAACAGCACCCCCCTTTACTCTCACTGCCAGAAGGGTGAGACGAAAGTCCCACACTCCAGCTTTAACTGTTTAACTGATTATAGTATTAATTGGTCAAAATTCTTACCGGTTAATGGTTAAACGGTTAATTATGAGCAACTAGTGCTTCTCAGAATTCCTCTGGTATTTCTGCTGGTCAGTTGTATCATCAGAATAAAGTAAAACATAAACCTCTCATGTTTGCTAACATAGAACTCAAAATCATTGAAATAAATGGCAGCTGAAAGTGAGATTTTCATACTAAATACTAAGACAACTAAACAACCACCAGAGGTTGATCAACTACGTCTTAGACATAGTTGAACTAAGACTTATTGATTGCTTTGTCTTATTGAATTTTACATTTTCATCTTCATTTTGAATGCAAAAAATCCCTCACACAGTAGATGGCACTGTAATCTTATCTTTCTTGTCTCTGGAAGTGTTAAGTTATGTACAGTTTGATATTTCCTGTGTGTATCCTGCTCTGCCCTCAGCTCCCTGCCCTCCCACCGAAACGTCTCCTATGAGGACTTGTTGGGTGTCCTGCAGCGGTATGGTGTGTGTCAGCAGCGGCTTGGCCAGTGATGTGCAGGCCGGCGTCAAGGTCTTCACACAGGAACAAATGTGGTGTTCATACAGTCAGACGAGAGGTGGGGGCAGGTGGTAATTGCTCGATACCTCGCTGTGTCCCTCATGACTTCTCTTCCTGGATCTCTAACAGACTAAGACAGCTCAAAGACGAGGAAACCAGGAGACATAGCCAGTCAGCTGACTTCCTGCCACCAGCTCTTGTCTTATAATAAACTCACATTCCAGAACTTCTGGAACAGGCTCTCCAAGAGAGAAAAATGGCACATCAGAGACATGCACTGACATGAGAAGACTGTCTATAGACTCAGTGTACCACAAACCCTGTTTTGTCTTCTCAGACCCTCTGGCTCACTGTTTATCATTCAGTCTCCAGCTGCTGTTTACTGCTGAAGCCTTCACTCAGCAGACAACAAAGAAGAAACAAGGCTTTGTGCCCGTCCTCGTGAAGCATCCTGGGAAATATAACTGCATTTAGGGAGAAGCTCAATCACCAACAACACTTGAGCTGCACAGAGTAAGTGGAGCTGAGGGACCGAGTGGTTAATGATGTGTAAATATGAAAAATTCATGTGGCTCTGTGTTTGTCCCTTTGGCCTCCAGCTTGCGGTCATGTGTTCATGTGTAGTGTTGCCTCCCAACACGTACAGAAGTTTGTTTAAGGTTCCTCTTTGACTGATCAGAGCCCTGAAATAAAGAAATGCACTGTCTCTGTATATGCTCACAGCTCATATGGAAATCTTATTACAACTTGACAAAATCATCATATTCTAACTAAACTCCTCCATATACTGGGGAGAATTGCCAGTCAGTTTCCTGTTATCGCCTAACTGAAGATCTGTACTTGGGTCACATGATAAAATGATGACAATGAGATGTGTTTAAAAGCTCGAGGAAAAAGCTAGTAAGTGGACCTTTAGTTCAGATTATTTTGTCAAACTACTCTTTTTAAACTTTTACACTTCAGTCTTATTTTGTTATATTTGAGATACATCCCTGACATCCTTTGCTGTTGCCCTCAATAGATCAGAATGCATGCAGCCACAAAATGTGGTCATCACTGTAGATCACAGAAAAGTACATGACAGCAGAAACTAGGAGCGGCTGTGGTTGCTAATCATTTTGTCTTTTGTCAAGACTGCAAATTATGAACAGCAAAGTTCATTATCGACCTTGGAAACAGCAATTTGACCAAATAATCTTAACTCGAGGTGCACTGACTAGCTTTTACACTGCTTTCAACTACATCTCATGGTCTTGCTCAGTGGGTGGCGTTTGCTCAGTAGTCATCATGTGACCAAAGCATGGAAGTTTGCAGACCCTTTTTTACAGCAGACATTTTGACTTGTCAAAGCAGGAAGAGCACAAGTGGAATCAGTTACTAATGATGGCTGCATTCCATTTTGGTGAGCCAGTTTCAGGCTCTGATTAATGTTATTATTTACACCTATGCTTTTCCTGCTTTGACAAGTCAAAGTATCTGCTGTGAAAAAGGGTCTATGGTGATATAAAGTGGAGACTCTGTTTTTCATCTGTTCTATTGTGTCTTTATCTCAAGTTGGGAAGAAATGATTCCTTGACAAAGTACTCTGTAGAACGGATGACTGAGAAAATGTGACATTTAACTCCTGATCACCAAAAAATAATGTTTGATATGTGGAGATAACATCTTAATTAAATATTTGTCCCAAGATAAAGAGTTTTAAAAACTAAATTGTTTTACAAGTCTGTAAAGCAACCACAGCTACTCTTTGCTTCTGTATGAAATCCCTCCTGGAGTGTGTCAAACCTCACACACTGATGATAACAGTGGTGGAGTATGGTGTGTGTGTTGTTCATGTAGACAGTGCTCCGTGTGTGTGTGTGATGACTGTGACTGACTTTGGAATTAATAGCTCCGTCCACGCAACAGCCTCAGCATCGTCATGTGATGTCAGTGTATTCATGAGTTGCTTGTTATTTTCTGTCTGACTGTTAACATTTTCACCTCCATGCAAGCGGCCATCAAACCAAAAGCGCATGCTGTGGGACATAATGACTGCATCCGTTGATGTCACTCTCCAGCTTTAAGCAGACAGTCTACCACACCCCACATTTACACTCTGTCTGGGTCTGCTGGCAATGTCTCCTGCATGATTACATTCAACTTCTTTGTTTTTCTGACCTCTAATATCATCGTTCTCTTTTCACATGCTCAAATCCATTTCCAACAGAATCCCTGATCCCTCTCCACTTCACATTACCTTTCTAATCAATAGCTGTAAATCCAATACAGAATAAGAACTTGTTGGCAGTGACTGAGCGTAATCTATCACATTTGAAAATAGTTCTTGCAAGTTTGAAGCTGTGTGTTTTTGTTTCCAGTTATGGGAAAGAAAATGTTGAGCACACTTGTAAAACAAACAAACAAACTGGTTCAAACACTGCTATACACTATGCTACATGATCACCATGTGGAAGAACGTGCATTTATTTAGCGGACAGTTGTCTGGGTAAGAACTGTAATCCCTGAGATGATTCCACACTGCACATGTAACTAATTGGTTGATGTCTTCACTCAGTAAATGTTGAAATGATGTAATTACATTATACAGTATCAATGGGTGCAAATTCTTCTGTTTTCTGCAAAGTTAAGCAGCACCACCCTGAGGATGAGACCTCCATGAGCAGTCCCAAAATACATCTGAAAGGTCACAAGATGATTAAAGACATAAATAAAATCTCTGTCGCACAAGATTGTCTTTTTGTTCTTTTTTTTTTTTTTTCTTTTTAAACCTTTTTTAATGTCTGCATTTTTCATGTGAAACAGTGGATCCCTTTTGCTTCAACTGCTCACAACTGGCCCAACATTTTTGTGAGACCACAAATTGATGAAGCCCTTCGCTCTACTTATCAGTAGTTACTCCCAAAACATTCATAGCAGTTTGGCTTTCTGGTTTCCCAGAAAGACACCAGGCCAGTGGAATCAGATTGAGCTCTCTGTTGCCATGAGGTGACTACTAACAAAATGGGGCATCAGTCCATCTAAACGAACTGAGTCAATGTATTGTTTGACCTAGTAGTAAACAAAATGAAATTAGGCTTTTCACCCCCAAAGCATTCATTTATCAATAAGAAAGTTGGCTGATAAAATTAAAAACAGTATATAATATATATAAAATATAACTCAGAGTGCATATCTTTACTGTAGTCTTGGATACCAAACAGTACATTTTCCCACAATAATGATAAAAGCAGATCAATTCTAGAAAGGTTTTGCAAAAAGGCAACAGTCTGAGGGGATCAACTACAAAAGGCAAACTGACATCTTTCACAGTACATTTTAATAACAATTTTCTATATTTTGTAAATAATGATTGGTCCAGGATTTTTTCCATATAGAGCTGTAACTGCCATTGAGGACATGTCATGTCATGGGAATGTGTTTTTCTCCCTTTTTATTCAACATACTTAAAAGGTCTATTTGACTTTTGTCTGGCAAAAAAAATATGCCACAATTCCAATAAACTAAAGGAATTTAGCATGTATGGCTGTAAGTGTGGGGAGGGATTCGATCAGCATTTACATCATCACATAGCAAAAAAACCCCCAACATTACATTAAATAAATAAAATGTGAAATAATCAAATGCTATTCAAAAGCCAAGCATATGAAAACGTCTTAATTGAGTGGAGACAGAGATACAGATGGGAGAAATGGGTGTCCTGGTGCTCCAATTGAGCTACTGGTTCGCCCTCACTTATCTATTAATTCGGTAAGTAATCTGTATCCAGTGATACCAGTATTTAGACCACATGCCTGGATTGGGAATTCCAGTTAATGAAGTGGCATTCTGGCTACAGTCCTGTTTCAATACAGGCTTAACTAGAAAGCGATTCCAATTTTAAATCAGATATGATAACACAATAACATCTCTTTAAATAAACCATGTTTTACTTATAGTGGTAGGCTCTGGAGTAAGACAGTGATTCGTGTTCACACGTCCTGATCTATTACGTCTTCCTCCCAAGAGGGTCGCTGGGTGAAAGGACGCCACCTGGTGGTACAATCAGCTTGTCTGTGTTAAATACATGCCTGGTTCAGAATTTCGCAGTTTCTAAATAGAGGAAGGGCATCCCGGCACAGGGTCTGTTCCACCTCAACATATCTACTCTCTACGCACCGCTGCTTACTCCTGCCTGCAGCCTGCACACGGAGAACAGGAGGGTCTGCTGCTTCCTTGCTGCCGCTGAGGGTGAGCCTGCTCCCCTTCTCCTCCTCCTCCTCCTCCTCCTCGACCGGCCCTCCTCGGAGCAGAATGCGCTGATCTCTGCTCAGCCTGTGGAAGCATGATTTCTGTCGTCTCCACTGTGGAGAGCGTTCCCAGAGGTACGGGCACCCCGGCGCCGAGCCTTTACCAGCGGATCAGGAAGGTCTTAACCAGGTAAGATAATGATGATGACGGCGCTGATCCGAGCCTCCCTTTACATTCACTCCACGCTCAGCCAGCACAGCAGCAGTCGCTCAACACTGCGGACGAACAGGAGAGCTCGTTTTCCTTTTGTTTCATACACAACCTGTAACATCAAACGCATCATACAGTCTGCTGCTGCAGGAGGCAGGTTGTGCAACAGATGTCAACATAATAATCATACAGCATCTTCCGTGTTCATGAATATCACATCGTGTGTGTGTGGTGTGTGTTCAAGCGTTCGAGTGGGGGCATTCCTGCATCCTATGGTACTGGAGCAGAGCCTGTACTGGTCGGGTGCGTGCTGGCACGGGGGGAGGCTGCCATGGTGGGGTCATCAGCCTTCATCGCTGCTGTGCTGCACAATGGCTGCTGTCCCTGTCTCTGTCTCTACTGGAACTTAATTGGTCTCAGTACACCTGCCTCACTCTCACTATTAATTGCAAACTCCTTTTGTTTTTCTTTTTCACACACACACAAACACACACACACACACACACACACACACACACTCGTCTCCTACCCTTTCTTGCCATCTGCTGTTCTTTCATCCCCAGCCTCTCTGTTTGTCCTGTGGCTGTTGGACTGGCAACAAGCTGAATTTGAGACCAGCATATCAGGCCAATGGCACTGTGTGTGTGTGTGTGTGTGTGTGTGTGTGTGTGTGTGTGTGTGGTGCTATTGTTTCTGCCACAGAGGAATGTTACTGTAAAGAAGCTTTTATTAGAAGTAGACAGAACAAGGCAGACTCACATACAAGCAAAGACGGCAACATGTCAGGCCAGTAAACAAATCATAAACTAAATAAGTACACATTCACAAAGAATAAAAATGATAGATAGGACCACCATCATGGATTGACCTTCTAAGTCACAATTAACCAGGTAGCAGGGGCTGCACATAAACTCATTCAATTTTACATGAGGACAAATGACAGTCCTAAATTGCAGTTAAGCCAAAATACATTTTGCAGTGTGCCACATATCGTCATCAGGTTAGGCTGACCCATTGTTGCTAACTTCGGAGCTAAGCCCCTTCTTGGTCTTGACAAGCTGCAGCATTTATTAACTGACACACTGTAGTCTGTGCTGTACATTTACTGCCAGATTGACAACTTATTGCTAACCTTTTCCTCTGCTCTGCTGGCATTCATTGCTTGCTCTCGCTTAACCACGCACTCACTTATGCACTGCCCTATCCCTTAAAAGGAGTTACGCTACTTGCAGTCCAGGCAACAACACAGACGTTGACTCACGTTTCGAAACAGCGCTGCTCAGAGGCTCCCAAACGCCATTGATTTCCAAATGAATGGATATTTGGCGTTATTTTTGGCATTTAAAAAAATATTTTTTGGCCTTGTGGGGGTTCTCATTGGCCTGGCGTCCCGCCAGGCCTGTACTATTGTTGAGGAAACACTGCAATGATAATAATAATAGAAATATGACTAATAATAACAATAGCAGGCATGGGTGTCAAGCAGGACCACATCAGCATGGGGTCCCTGCAGCCACGGTCCATGGAAGCCTGCCGTCCATAGCTAGGGGGTCCATGGGAACCTGTGGGACGAGAATGCACAAAAACTGCAGAGAAGAAGCCAAGTTAGTAAGTTGCATTAATGGTACTTTAATTGGCATACAGATGGAGAGGGGGAGGCGGAGAGAGGAGCTCAGTGCATCATGGGAAGTCCCATGGCGGTCTAAGCCTATAGCAGCATAACTAGGGGCTTGTCCAAGGCAAGCCTGGCCCTAACTAAACTTAGCACAAAAAGTAAGGAAATTTGTGTTTGGTAGATTATTTCGTTGTTGTAACAATGCTTCTTGGCAATAAATCTTATACCGTTGGAAAGCCTGTTTATTTCCCTTTTAAATGGTGCCACATTTGTAAGGAACATGCATTTGTGGGATGAGCAGCAGAGCTGAGTATGTGGGTTGCGCCCATGAAAAATTTGCCAAATCTTCCCTGCCAATGCCAAACAGCTTATTCTGCCATTGACTCTTGTTTGGTGTTTGGTGGATTGGATGATTGAAGTCTGAAGAAACAAGACATATTGGCAATTTAACAATTTATTCATTTAACAGACAGGAGCCTCCGCATCTTCTCCACACTTTGACCTTACGATCCAACTGCTGTAGGCAGAATCTGGACTCATCGCTGAACATAACGTTCCTCCACATGTTCAGGTTCCAGTGCACGTGTTGTTGCAGAGAGCCATCGGCCACATGGTCCTGCAAACCTTGACTGCAAATCTGTAGAAGACAGCTTACGGTACCTAAGTGCTGACAGGGTGAGGAAACGGTCTTCTTGGGGTGTCGTCTTCTTGGGATGCCCACTTTGCGGCCTGTCTCTGACATCCCCCATTATATGGAACTTGGCCTTCACTTTGGAGATGGTACTAGGGCCAATCAGGTGCCAATCAGGCAGCACCTGGGGGTACCAGAAGCTCAAAATAAGAGTCAAGAGCAACAGCAAAATAAGCGGTTCGGCATACAAATGTGGCACCACTTAAAAGGGAAATAAACAGGCTTTCCAACGGTTTAAGATTTATTGCCAAGAAGCATTGTTACAACAAAGAAATAATCTACCAAACCCAAATTTGCTTCCTTCCTTCTTACTTTTGGAGACTCTAGGAACCACAAGTAAGCTTGCATTCTTGGAGCACAGTGTTCTAGTGGAGTAATAGGTTACTGTGGGTGCATCCCAAGTCTCTAATATTGCATCCACGTTTCTCTCAGTTGCGTCTTTTCCTTGCGTCTTAGTCCCTCCCACCATGGATGCATGGAGAGATGCAAGGAAACCAAGCGAGCAGAGAGGAAACAAGGAAATTTGTTTTTAGAGACATGAGACATGCTTTCCTCTGAAGCGTCACGTGAAGCGACGTCCATTTCTGATGACTTCTGACGGAGTTTGTGTCTGCACACATGTGCACTTTGCTGACACTAATAAAGGTGCACAGTTATCACTGCCAGAGCAGCTGGTCCTCTCTGCAGCCTGTTACATGCTTAACAAACACCTAAATAAGCACCTTCATTCTGTATTTACTTTGTGTCCTGTGTCCTGCTCAGAGGCACAGGACCTATTTCTACTCGCAGAATACGTTTATACTATTTATTGATTATTTTCATCTGTATTTTTTGATAATCCTGATAGTGAATTCATTATTCAATAACCCAGAATATGATCAGGGTGTCTTTTGAACACTGGAAAATATGTATTTGGCTAAATGTTTCAGGGAAAATGGAAATTATGTAACTCATGTCAAACCCGACGCTCAGGAATTTTCAGCCTCACATGTGACTGAATGGAAATGAAAATAAATGATGTAAAATATAAATGTGTTTAACTGTTATTATGGATAAAAAGAGTCAGGAAGAGTCTGCCTGTCAGCAAGGAACAGGAAACAGCTCATGAAGAGAAAAATCTTTCTAATAAATGAAGAAAGTTGTTTATGGTTCTTTTGTTGATCAGACCAATAATTAACTGATTTTTAACTATATGATGAATCAGAAAACAAATAAAATATAAAACTTGGGGGTGATACACTTAAATTTAATCTGTAATCTGTCTCCACTTTGGTATGAAACTGCAGTGATGTATCAGATCAGTCAGATCAGCTGCAACATCCAATCGATAGCTGATATCCAATAAAGGGGCATGTCGGCTGGTAAAAGACTTCCATGAAGGCTGTTCTCGTGTTCCCTTGTTCCTCGCTCCTCAGAGATCCCTCCTCGGTCCTCAATCCTCAGAGCAGAAATAAGAGACTTGGGACGCTCATCAAAATGGCACACCAGGAACAACTTCCGGTTCAGCCGAGGAGCGAGGAAAGATCAAATAAGAGACTTGAGATGTACCCTATGAGCTCTTTAAGATATGATGGTGCCTAACCATTAAGGGCTTTGTAGGTGAGTTGAAAGATTTTAAATTCTATTCTGGATTTTATGGGAAGCCAATGCAACAAAGCTAAAATGGGAGAAATATGTAATAGTACACATGCAGCTACATTCTAGATGAGTTGGAGAGTTTTTAGAGACTTGTTAGGGCAGCCTGATAATAAGGAATTGCAGTAATCCAGCCTAGAAGTAACAAATGTGTGGACTATTTTTTCTCCATCTTTTAGAGAAAGGATGTGCCTGATTTTTGCAATATTAAGTGAGTGAAAAAAGACAGTCCTTGAAATTTGTTTTATGTGGGAGTTAAAGGACATATCCTGATGAAAGCTAACTCCCAGATTCTCTATGGTAGTGCTGTAAGCCAGGGTAATGCCATCAAGAGTAGCTATATCAGGTGTTTAGGGCCAAGCACAATAACTTCAGTTTTGTCTGAGTTTAGTAGCAGAAAATTGCAGGTCATCCGGGTCTTTATGTCCTTAAGGCATGCTTGAAGTTTAGTTAACTGGATTGGATTCATTTGGCTTCATTGATAAATATAATTGGGTATCATCTGCATAACCGTGAAAATTTATGGAGTGTTTCCTAATAATATTACCTAAAGGAAGCATATACAAGGTGAATAGTATTGGTCCAAGCACAGAACCTTGTGGAACTCTGTGTTTAACTGTCCATAGTTGACTAAAACACCTGAATCATGAGCAGGCTTTCTAAGCGGAGGTTTAATTACAGCTACTTTAAAGAACTGTGATACATAGCCTGTTACTAAAGACAGACTGATCATATCTAGTAAAGAAGTGCTAACTATGGGTGAGACTTCTGTAAGCAGTCTAGTTGGGAGGGGGTCTAAGAGACAGGTTGATGGTTTAAATGAAGAAATCATTGAAGTTAGTTCAGGAAGGTCGATTGGAGAAACAATCTAAACATATATCAGGCTTTACAGCTGTTTCTAAGGTTCCTGTTTTTGGGGATAAATCGGTGTCTGTCGGGGGCAGAAGGTGATGGTTAGAATTTTATCACTAAAGAAGCTCATGAAGTCGTTACTACAGAGAGCTATAGGAATACATGGATCAATAGAGTTATGACTCTTTGTCAGCCTGGCCAAAGTGCCGAAAACAAACCTAGGGCTGTTTTCATTCTCTATTAATGATGAGTAATAGGCGGCTCTGGCATTTCAGAGGGCCTTCCCAAATGATTTAAGGCTATCTCGCCAGACTTTGCGGACTTGCGGACTTTCTGGAAAAGACCTGGTCTGATTAGGAGAGATGGCATACATCCCACTTTGGATGGACCTGCTCTCATATCTGGAAATATGGCTGAGTTTATTAGTAGATCAAAACCATGGCAACCCAGAGTTGAGACTAGGATCTAAAGCCATATTAGTAAATTATCTAATCTCAGATTATTGTATTGATTTATTTTGTTTTACTGAAACCTGGCTGTGTCATGAAAAATATGTTAGCCTAAATGAATCCACTCCCCCCAGTCATATTAATACTCATATACCTTGAGACACTGGCTGAGGAGGTAGAGTTGCAGCCATCATACACTTAAGCCTAATTATCAACCCTGGGCCTAAATTTAATTATAACTCATTAGAAAGCCTTGTTCTTAGTCTCTCTCACCCAACCTGGAAAACTTTACAGCCAATTCTATTTGTTATAGTGTGCCATCCGCCACTGAGTGGGAAGAACCTGTTAGAAACGTGAACTGGTGGGTGGTGAACCGTGGGCTTCTGCTTAGGGTTATGCTTCCTTCAGACAGTCATCCAGCCACCCTGGCTTCCCAATTGTTTGCATGACTTAGTTTATCTTGCAGCGCATTTAGCTCTGTACAGTAGCACAGTGTGTTTTGTTTGCATTTGGCCTGCTGGCATTTGGGGCTTCCTTGAGCCTATTTGTGTTTTCTGGGTTATGGTTTTCTGTTTGCTCTGTTTTCCTCCTGTTTTCCTGCACTCCTCCCCAGCCTGTTTTTCCCTTCACCTGCACTGCAACATGTCCATTAGCCCAGCCCTGGTCTCAGTGCTTTTCCCCACTCTACTGTTACCATCACACGTTCTCTGTATCAGTCTCATCAGCCCTGCTGTACTCCCAGTGTCTTCCCAGCCTATTAGCTCTCAGCCTACCCCCGTGTCTTGCCACCTGTTCTTTGTTGTCTGATTAGTTTGTATTTAAGTCCTGGTTTTCAGTTCAGTCTTGTTGGATCGTTTGTTCATTTTTTGTTTCCTGCACTTCTGTGTCCTGTTCCTGTATTAGTTAATAAATATATTCTTCAGTTCCTTGTGCCTGCTGAGTCTCTGCATTTGGCTCCACCTGCTCCGCATTTCATGACATAAAGGAGGCAGAGGAGTAGCTAAACATATGACACACCGAGCAAGAGAGAGCAGGAGGGAGAGAGAGAGTAGCCATTGCTAACTGATAAGCTAAGTTGGCTGCTAAGCTAACTGCTGAACTAAAGTAACTAACAACTGTGGGATTAGCAAGAAAAGTTGCTAAAAGAAGTGGAGAGTGAAGAGTGCTTGAGCAGAACTGGCGTAAGTTTAAATGTAAAGCGGGTAATTATCCACAGTAATGAAGAATATAGCAAAGTAGGCAGCTGATATGAGACAATACACTTACTGCAGCACATCAGCAGCACATCAGTGGGAGCACAAGCTGTGGATTGGTTTCCTTTTCAATAGAGAACCCTTAGATTTGGTTAATAAAGAATAGTTGGGGCACCCTGGTGGCCTAGGAGTTAAAGCACCACAAGGATCTGTGCTTGTTCCCTTTCTCTTCTCAGTATACACCAAGTCTCTCGGTTTGATTATCAGCTCACGTGGTTTCTCCTACCATTGCTATGCTGATATACTCAGTATGCGTCACTCATATCTTATAATGTATGATGGAACGCCACCTTCAGTCAGTTTCTGAAACAGAACTCCTGGTGGTCCTGGCCAGGAATTCTATTCAGCACAACATTAGCTGACTGTTGGAGCAGTTTTGGTGAGAAGAATGCAAACCACTCACATATCTTCTAATTCTAAAAACGTTCTGCCAACTCATTATAATCTCTATTATGAAAATATTCCAAATTAAACAGGTACTAGAACCAAAATGTATTGTTTTAGGTATGTCACCATCTCAGCTAACTCTACAAATAGATATGGTGTTAGAATACTTAACTGGAGGAACTGGTTAAAACCTACTCTCCCTTCAGTTAAAGATCAAAAGTCAATGAAATTTTAGAAATGGAAAGAATAACTTATAGAATCAGAAATCAAGAACTGGAATTTGAGATGGTGAAGTAAATGAATTAAACATGAGCCCCACAGCTAAACAATACAGAGGTTTTATTATTAGAAGAGGCAGCTAGAAGGATTTGAGAAGTAACAGCTATAATCAATTCAATATTAAACATATGGCTTAAATGCTTATTTATTGTAGATGGATAATCATGTTTTTTTGCTTGTTTTATTTATTACAGTCTTCCCTGTTTTACCATTACACTGATGAAACTGGGGAAAGCATGTCTTCATGAAGCTGGCTTTGAGCACAGGGGACTGTAGAAAGGGAAATAGAAACAGGAAAGAGCCAAACACAAACTGCTGACACGTAGCTGGAAGAACAATATTGTTCTAAAATATAATTGTATGCTGGAGCATTAAGATTTCCCGTTATTGTAACTAAGATGCTCAGATCAGAAGAAAAAAACCAACCCTCATATAGTGTGTTATATTATTATTATTATTATTGAAATTATTGGCATGATTTCAACCGTAATGTGTTCATGTTAAGCAAAGCATTTGCACATGACTGAGAGAGATATATGTACCAGTGGAGGCTGGTCCATAGAGGCAGAGGAAGTTGATCCTCCTCTATTTTTTGAGAGGCAAAAGGGAGATCAAAATATAAAAAAGAATATTTGGTTGAAATAAACCATTACAAATCTCAGTATTATTTATTTATTATTTATAAGTATTTTTTCTCTGTTCTTTGGAAAAAATCAATTACTGAAATTCTGTTTAAAATGTTTCAACAGCGACACCTGCAGGGCAGGAGGAGAAAGGGCAGTGTGTGAAGTGGAGGAGGGGGGCAATTGGTGGAGGTGGAATGGGGGACAGAGGAGGACGGGTGCCTGCTGTCCTCCGCAGGGTGGGATCTCTTACATTGGACTTAATGTATTTCTTTTTTTTTCATGCTAATCTGTGATTGGCCATGACACGTAAAATGACGCTCCAAGGGAGGACGTCCTCCCAAACCAATCAACAAGCAGAATGCAATATTGACATCGAGTTGGTCCAATGATAGTTTCCAGATTTCATCTTCAATTCTCTCCAATGTAAGGCAGAGTAGCAGCAGTAGATAGCTCCTTGCGTTAGCCAATGCAACAGTTAGCTTGTTGTAGCAGCCTGAAGGCCTCTTTATACATCCATGGAAGAACTGTTAAAGACTGTTGATAAGCTAATGGGAGAAATGATCTAGATTGTGCAGCACAGCAGCAGCAGGATGCTGGAGAGAGAAGCAACCGGAGAAACAACCAGGAGAGTTAGCTTGTTTGACATTGTTGCTAATGATATCAGACTGGTTAAGCAGCAGCCATAAAGTTCTGTAAACTAACAAACAAGATGACCAACAGTCACAAATGGACGTTATGACATGAATACTTCATCTCCATGATAGAAAGAAGAAGACGTCAGATAACATGAGTCAGATACAGCTTCTCTCTCTCTGTCTCTTTGGTCGCTAATTTCAGCTCTGATGGTTAAATGTCTCTGTGTGGCTGTTGTGTGAATTTATCTCCTTAACAAGAATGCAGCAGAGATCAAATAATGTGTTGTGGGTCACGTTAGTTTGCTTGTTGAAGTTACAGTGAGCTGTCTGGACTCACTCATTCACTCATTTTTAATTGAGTGGTTGTTCAGTCACCTGTTGATGTTGTATGATTAGTGTGCAGGAGGTCTGGCTGCTTGCTTCTGACAGTTTCTTTCGTTCGTTTTAAGCTGAGCCGTATATTGAGTAATAAGCTTAAAGTAACTAGAATAACAAGTGTTAACTAGTGGTGTAACGGATTGTAGTTGATCCATGATCCGTACGGATCACCCCCCATGGTTCGGCAGGCATATGAACTGCGGATTAATTGCAAAATTTAATGTCTCATTTAAGACAAAGTAAACAAACTGCTGTAAGTACAAGTCATGGACAGACAGCATGTCGCTAACATTAACAGGGATTTTGAAGAGCAACGATCAAACCAGCATCTAACGGGTCCGATGTGACATTTGAGTTAACATCAGACATCTTAAATGTTATTTTCATTTAAGACCATAGGCAAAAGTTCCTTGCTGTTTCTGGCTGTGTGTTACAGAATAAATAGAAAACAAAGTTTTTTTTGTCTCCCCCCTTTTTTTCCGCTGATCCTAATAATGATCTGATCCGTGATTCAAATCCGTGATACGTTCTGAACCGTGAGGTTTGTGTTCTGACATGTTAACACCCCTAGTGTTAACATTTCAGCTTTGTAGACTATATTTTGTATATCGCACATATAGGTAAGAGTGTGTAAGTCATGTATTTGATACATGCATTAATACTTTCTGATGTGAACCTACACTTTTAGATCTGTGAATGTTTCTAGTGTTCAGTCTTTCTTGTATTCAGCACTGATCTGTTCCTGTATCACATTATAAGCTTTGTGCTACTTTATATATTTCTGTATACCAAGAAAATACATAGGAAACACATGTAAATCATGTGACATGTTGTCTGTTTTTGATGAGAACATAAATTTGTTGTCACAATAAAACAATACTATAAATTTGAATTTCACTTTGTTGGTAAAATGACACATTTGAACCACTCCATGGCTAAAATGAGCACTTCTTTGTTTAGAGACAATATGTATATGCTAAATGTCTTTAAAGAAGCAGCCTTTTCACCACTCAAGCAAATTGTTTTATTGGCATATAAAATTGCCCCCCACCCCTCCGATTTCATCAGGTGGGACAATGATCTAATTTGATGTGGTTTGTTGTAAGATTCCATGTTGGTTTTCCTCCTGTCCTCCCCAATTTTTTGAGTCACCAGCCGCCACTGATATGTTCTGTAACAAACTGAGTGCTTTCGATGTAATAGCGGGGCTAATACTAACACATACATATTGTCTTATGATTATGATGTAAAATAATCCTTAAAAAAATGTTTCTGACTCATGTCTTCTGTCATCTGCAGGGACCTGTTGGTGACCCTGGCCCTGGGTCAGATCCTGTCCTTGTTAATCTGTGCTATTGGTCTGACCAGCAAGTACCTGGCTGATGACTTCCATGCTAACACGCCGGTGTTCCAGAGCTTTCTTAACTACATCCTGCTGTTTCTGGTCTACACCACCACACTGGCAGTCAGGCAAGGTACAGACAGAAATTTAGAGCCGTGTGTGTGTGTGTGTGTGTGTGTGTGTGTGTGTAGACTGATGCTGGAAGACTTCTGAATCAGACTCCTGTGTGTCAAGTGCTTAACACTGAATTGTTGAATGTGCTTGCTCAAAATATGACTCACAATTCAGACTCATTTTCCCTAAATTAGTGTTTTTGCACAATGAGAGCTATAATTTTAGACCAGAATTTAGAAACTGAATGATCAGTGCAACACAGAGGAGGCTTGTCCATAGAGGCAGAGGAGGTTGCTCCTTCTCTATTTTTACCAAATCTCAACATCGTTTATAAAATATTTCTTCTCTCTTCTTTTGAAAAAATCTGTTATTGAAATTCTGATTAAAATGCTTCAACAGCGACAGCTGCAGGGCAGGCAAGAGGGGAGAGGTCAATGTGTGTGAAGTGGTGAGAGGAGATCAATATGTTGATATTTGAACCATGGATGTATTATAGGAGCTGGATATTAGCCCACTGGATATACAAAGTGGTGTCTGCCCTGCTGGCTCGCCCGCGAGTTCCCACTCAGCTCACAGACTTTGCATTATGATGACCTCACAGATCTTTAAATCACTTTTCTCGGCTCAAGGAAAGTTTAACAAATATAAAACCTCCATGGATCAAAAATTCATAATAGAAAGAGTCATAATTGACCTTGTTTGCAGTTTGAGGTGTCCTGTCATCAGTTTTACAGATGTCCATTTTACAACAATGGTCTATGAGGAAAATTCTTTTTGGACCACTGGGGGATTTTTTGCTGCAATACCTTGAATTACCACAGGGAAAAATTGGCTGCAAGGCTGAATGGCATACATCCATGATTTGAACTAAATACTAAAAAATACACCCCTCCCTTCATGCTCCTTCAGAAGCTCCACCCCCCATCTTCATGGACGTGCATTGCTGAGGCAACGACCAAAAGAGAAATATGGTGGAATCCAAAGCAATGTGTCAGCTGTACAGTCACTTCTGTTTCTCTCACACTTTATCAAAAGCAGAAAAAGAAATCATCTCATGTGAGCACAATAGTCCATCCACACACTCCCGACTTCTCACTTGACCTGCGTTCAGCATCTCTGTCCACAGAAGCAGCCATCTGTCAGCTGCAGCTCCTGGGGAGCTGAGAGGACAGCGGCCGGACAAACTGCCTTCACCAGGATGACTGACAGCAGAAATTTACTGAACCAAAAGAGTTTGCACGGGAAGAAATCAACAGTGTTTGTATTTATTGATTCATTGATACAGTTAATAAGTTGAAAAGACATACACAGCAGGATATTTGTGTGATTTAAACAGCTGCCTGCTCAGATTACACTTCACTAAACGCAACAGAAACACTCAGAGCATTAAAAGACGCGGAGAGTCTCTGTGAGACTGTCTGGGATTCAGTGTGGATTGATACATTTAATGAAATGGAAGCATATCTATATTAAAGGCTGGGCCTTTGGAAATTTAATTGGTTTAAGTCAGCAGATATGGAGATGATTCAAGTCAAAGAATCAGGACAGAAGAGAGGATCCACAGCTCAGGGGGTTTATTGTAGACTGTTCAGAAGACATGCATATGCTACGATAGGACACTTATTAGGTTGAGTAAGTGTGTGTGTGTGGTCTACAAGGGAGAAATAACAAAATATATAAAAATAACGTAAATATGAGTTAACATATTTTCAAAGCAATAGAGCTAGTTACTGCAGCCATTTAAATCTAAATCTAAATCAAAGGCAAATATGAAAATGTAGGAAAACTTCTATGGCAGAACTAAATTAAGAACATTCAAATTTCTAAACATATTTAAAGATACCACAACTGTAGCGCATTGATAAGCTAACACAAATTAGCAACCATAATGTGCCCTCCACAGAAACTGGGTAATTAAGAGACAGATAAGGAAAAAACGGTAAAAGAACTCAAATTACAAACAAACTCACTAAATAAATGCCTTATGACAACACTAACGGAACATGGAAATAACTTACATTCCAGTCATTTACGCACAACAGGAGGAAAACTCAGAAGTGTCCAGAATTACCTCCGCTGCTTTGCCTGCTCTGCTGCTCATGTAGACACTGTCTGTGATGACGTCAGTGCTTGCTCACCTGCTCTTTTTGGCTAGGCAGGCTTTCTCACACAGCCGTCCCCAAATGGTAAATGGTAAATGGACTGCACTTATATAGTGCCTTTCTAGTCTTCTGACCACTCAAAGCGCCTGACACTGCATGCCAACATTCACCCTTTATACACACATTCATACACTGATTGCACTGTTGGCTACCATGCAAGCTGCCAACCTGCTCATCAAGAGGGGAATCTAATGCATTCACACATACTCACACACCAATGGCACAGCCAT
Source organism: Thunnus thynnus (assembly GCF_963924715.1). Taxonomy (NCBI): domain Eukaryota; kingdom Metazoa; phylum Chordata; class Actinopteri; order Scombriformes; family Scombridae; genus Thunnus; species Thunnus thynnus. The sequence continues at coordinate 29,884,800 of NC_089534.1, forward strand.
CAGGAGCAATTTTGGGTTCAATATCTTGCCTAAGGACACTTCGACATGCTGACTGGAGAAGCTGGGAATTGAACCACCAATCTCCCGATTAGTGGACTCTACCTCCTGGAGTCAAAGAGAGCTTGAGGAAGGGAGGAATTATGCCTGCCCATGAGAAGGATCAGCTATCTGGTACTACCTCTTCTCTGAGGATTGCTTGAATAGCAGTTTTCACCGACTTCACCGCCCTCTCCCAAGTTCCACCAAAGTGAGGAGCACTTGGAGAATCGAACTGAAACTGTACCTGTTGCTCAGCTAGCTGCTCCTGCAGGTGAGGTGCCATGGATGTGAAGGCCTCCCGGATTTCTGTCCTTCCCCCTATGAAGTTTGTGCCATTATCACACAGAAGTTCATAGGGCTTGTCTCGAGAAGAGATAAATTGGCATAGAGACATCAGAAAGGCATCACTGTCCAGGCACTCCAGGAGGTCCAGATGTATGCAACGGGTTGTCAAGCATTTGTAGACAATTCCCCACCCCTTCTCATGCCCTCTTCCTATTCTAACAGTGAATGGTCACATTTTAACAACTACTGCTCAATAAAAGAGGGAAACGTAAACTTTAAAATGGGAAATTTGGACTCAAAAGGCATCATATGAAAAGCCTGATTCATTTGGAATTTATCCAGTTTTTAATTGATTGGTTGTTCGGTCATCTGTTGATGTTGTGTGATTTGTGAATGAGTGTGCAGGAGGTCTGGCTGTTTGCTTGTGAGAATTTTTTCATTGTTAGTTTTTAAGCTGAGCTGTATATTTCATCAGGTGGGCGACAATGATATAGTAAGATGCAGTTTGTTGTAATATTCCATGGTACATTCTGTTTAAATATGGGTTGCTATAATTCAGCATTTTATGCTATAAATTATGTTGGCGTATAGTGTTTTAAAATCTTGTTTCTGTGCCCCTTTTTAACTTTGAGCACCTGCCCCTCTAAAGGTCCTTGCATGGTCCTGCATTTGAACATAAGAAGAAAACATAACTTGAACATAAGACAGTAGAGATAAGTAGTCAACTAGTGTAAAATAATATGATGCAGTGGGTTGGTTTTACTCCTCTCATTCCCAATTTTTGAGTCACCAGTCACCACTGGTGATGGTATGGTATGGTATGGTATGGTATGGTGATGGTATGATATAGTTTGGCATGGTATGGCATGGTGAAGGTATGGTATGATGGTATGGTGATGGTATAGTATGGTATGGTATGGTTATAGTATGGTATGGTATGGTATGGTTATAGTATGGTATGGTGATGGTATTGTATGTATGGTATGGTATGACAGTATGGTGACGGTATGGAATGGTGTTGGTGTTGGTGATGGTATAGTATGGTATGGTATGATAAAGTATGGTATGGTAATTGACTTGATTTTCTATTCAAGGGAATTAATTAAAGAATCTCACTACCTTTATAGATTGTTATAATTTAGTGTAATAAAAGCAGTATTATTCTATGATACAGCAGGACTGCAGAAAACTTGTAATGTTTACTCACCATTAGTAATTTATAGACTTAATATCTGATTCTCTGGTGTTTGGGTGGCATTATCTATGGCATACAGATGAGAAACAAAAAGAGCGGCTACACTAACATAATACAGTAGTCTGCTGCTTCAGTTTGTGTCATTGTAATGGAAGAAACTGAATAGAACATTGAAATTTAGTGCTATGAGATTACAAACAGAACTGTGCAGATGAGGTAATAGTCTGTCATTTGGTTTGGGTCCTTATGAAAACATGTCATCAGATTTCAGAAAAAAAATGTCTAGTATACCATTTAAAGCCATGTATTATTCCTTAGAAAGTATCTGTATCTTGTGTCTGTAAAAGATCTTTTTATCTTTTTATCTGCAAAAAGTATTTAGGAGCCTGATAGCAAGAAACTAGGGGTATAATGGTACACCAGGTTTATGGTTTGGTACACACCTTGGTTTTGGGGTCATGGTTCGAAAATAACATTTTGGTCTTTCATTATGAGAAATGTAAACATCCAACAATGGCTCATTAGTCAAAACTATTACTGAAACAGTTCAATTGTGCTGCCGTGGAAAAGGAAAACAACCTTCATGAGGATACCTGCTGTATATAAAGTAGTTCAAACTAGCTGCAACTCCAGCAGCTACAACAGTAACATGCTGCTCTAACACTGATGCTTCAGTATTAATACTCTAATGTCATATATAATAATATATATATAACATTTTAACTAAATGTTTCTCTCCCAGAACTAGTTCTTAGAACATGCTGTCTGACCACATCAGAAATCAAATAGTAGTTCTGAATGACTTCACTCAAAGGTCGAGTGAAAAACTGACTGTCACAGAGAGGGGAGGAGGACGAGGAGACCTGATATAGTTTCACTCCGGCAATAACAGCACATGTTTTAATAATAGTGTTGCACTCATTCAGTGTTATGGATCTCTCGTTTGTCATTCTGACGGCAGGGTAACCCAGGCCAAGCCTGCTAACATACCCATGAGCATGCTAGTGGTGCGCTGCCAAAATGTTCCAGGTGGAACTTGTGCTCTAGAATTATTGTTCTGCACATCAGCCTTAGTGGATTATTAAACTATTTTGACAGTAATTGTTCTGGAGTGTATTCTTCATACGACTGCATGCACCGAATCGTAACATCCATATCGTGACGGATTGGGAAGAATACACATCCCCTACACCCTTACAAGAAACTGTAATGACAGATCAAAACTGTAAAGGCCTGTTAAAACCTACTGTCACATGGAAGTGGTGGACCAGGGGCCGGTTTACAAAAGCGCTGCACTGCCTTTATGCAGATGGCAAATGGTGACATTTTCACAAAGGCTTGTCAGTTGCAAATTTCAGATAAATTTATGAGTCCCACAGGGCTCTCACATGCTCATGCTTGGGTCACAAGTATCCCATTTGTTTTGTTTAATGAAAAACAGGAGAGGAAATGATCTCATTCTGCACTCTGTGTGTTTCCGGTCTGTTCTGTGGGTGTGTATTTAAAAGGGATACACTCCCAATTTTGGTGGATATCTAGCTCTTGCCCCTGTGTAGTTTGGATGCACTTATTATAAGTTGCTTTGGAAAAAAGCATATGCCAAATTGATGTAATGTAAAATTTAACACACTGATGCTTTAGTATTTTCATTATCTTCTCTTTGTGTTTCTCTGTCTTAACAGGTGAAGGAAACTTGTTGGCTATTCTGAAGCAGCGCTGGTGGAAATATATGATTCTGGGTTTGATAGACATCGAGGCCAACTATCTGGTTCTGAAAGCTTACCAATACACTACACTCTCCAGTGTACAGGTTAGCTTGTATGTGTGTGTGTGTGTGTGTGTGTGTGTGTGTGTGTGTGCTTACTTGTAGATTTTGCTGTTTTTTGCATTAGAAATGCTCTAAAATTGAAACGTGAAAGCATATTAAAGGAAGGTGGACTCCACTGACTTTACACATGAAGGTCAGTTTTCTGGTCATGCTAAGTTCTACTCAGTCTGTGAGAATAGTTGTGTCATGGCCTCTGTGGCTGTGGAGGAATTTTGTCATGTCTGAGAAAATAACCTAGGTGATGCCATTGTGTAGTCGTCAGCTTGGGACTTGGAAACAACAAAATTTATCAGTCTATGTTACAAATTGGGACAGGGAGTTTCAAAGACATGGGCATTTACCAGGCAGGGAGGAATTAACAAAAGATGCGACTGGTTGCATGATGGGAAATGTAGGATACAGTGGGTTTTGGAGCTTGACCCATATTAAAAAGAAAAAGTCAGAATACCTCTGCTGCTTCAATAGTGACCTTTCTTTTTTAGCCATGCAAGTGTGGCTATAGTGATTACAGTGTTAGTCAGTTGGTCCAAATTTTTGGTCCACACTGAAATATCTCAACAACTATAGGATGGGTTGCCATGAAATTTTGTACAGACATTCATGAACCCGATCCCTACTGACTTTGGAGACCTCCTGACTTTCCTGTAGCACCATCAGCAGATTTACATTCTTTGTTCACACAGTTAAGTATCTCTAAAAAACTTGATTACAAGAAGTATTTAAAAATACAACAAAAAACAATAAAACAGTGAGGGGCAAAGAAAAATAAGAACAAAACAGCATAAAAACAATAGTTACAATTTAAGAAAAGGTTATCTGATAAAAGTGGGTTTTGAGAAGTGTTTTAAAAGGCGCTACAGAGGAGCTAGGGAGGGAGTTCCAAAGCTGACCTGGTTACCTTGGGTAACAAAGCATGTGGTTGGAACAAGAAGGAGACCCCTGCCTAAGGATCTGAGGCTGCGCTGTGGCTCATAAGGGATTAACATATCAACAGTATCAGTGGGTGCCTCACCATCCAAAGCCTTAAAGATTATAAGCAACATCTTAAAATCAATTCTAAAACTCACAGTGAGCCAGTACAAAGATGTAAGAATGGGAGGGATGTAATCTGATTTCCTAGAGTTTGTCAAAAGTCTAGCGGCATTATTTTCAGGAGAAGACTGGATATTTTGTTAATCTGACTCTTGTGAGTCCCTTAAGTTAATGGAGTACAATACTAAAACACTGAAATACCCTTTTATCCTGCTTACATTACACAGTGCCTATGAATACATGTTAGATTATATGGTATATCCTTTTATAGAATGTAATTATTTCCCTGTAAGTAATGTAATGAATCCTAATTTTGCATGTAGGCAGTTAGGCACTTTTGGAATAAGGGAATTAGCTTACATTCCTGACTCAGAATAGCAAGAAATCAATAGAACTGAATATAGTCAGGGCCATAGAGATGATGTGGCAGCATCTCTCTAGAGCAGACAGGCCGGGCACAGTTCCCCTGCAGTGGCTGTTCACAAGATTGTCTGGCACAGGAATAGAAGAATATGATATTGTTCTTCTACAGACATACACATGGGCGATCATTTATTTTTACAGTACTGTACCTACCACATTATCAGAAAATACTGGAGTCACCATGCAAAACACTGACAAGTTCCAAACAGCATCACCCACTAGAAATCCACCTTTAAAAAAAAAAAAATCATCATTTAACACAGTCCAACTGATAAAAGCAGCTTTTGATGCCTGCTGCCCATATGAAGGTTAAAGTCAGCATTTTATAGCAGATTTGTGCCATGCTGAGGCAAGCCCTCAGCAGTCCTTTTAATACCTGCTCTGAGTAAACACAATCCACATTCTGGCAACGTTTCTCCAGCTTAGCGAGATGGCTCATTTAGTAGCAGCAGATAAGAAATTCATGAGTTTGTGCACACTTTTCTTCCTGGCTGGATATTTGGCCCAAACACAAATAACTGAAAAGAAAACACATCATATAATTCCCAAAACTACATCCTTAATAAATCAAACTGAATTAATAAGTGTGAACAAAACAAACTGTGAACAAAACAGACAAACCTTCATATAGTCAGGATTCAGGTGTGCTTCCAGTTGAGGTCAGTGAAGAGAGGCGTGGCCAAAATAACTCACCCCACCTTTGTTGGGGGGAGTTGTGTGGTTGTAGATAGTCCATGGTTCCATTGTGGGTCCAAATGAACCCACCCAGGGGAAAGAGAAAACTCCAGTGTGAGGGCTCATCATGTTGGTATGGGTTTTTCTCTGTGTCTCTCTCCGTCCTGTCAGCTGTTAGACTGTTTTGCCATCCCTGTGGTCCTGTTGCTGTCCTGGTTCTTTCTCTTGGTGAGGTACAAGGCTGTCCATGTGGTTGGGGCAGGACTGTGTCTGTTGGGTATTGGCTGCATGGTGGGGGCTGACATCCTACTTGGCCGCCAGCAAGGCCTTGGTGAGCACACACACACAAACACACACACAAGCACACACCTCATGAACAAACACAGCATTTCTGATCTTATGACTCAGGAAGTGAGGAAATGAAGCACAAGCACAAATACATGTTTCAGAGGCTTGTACTACGAAGCAGGATTTGGGATCAGCGAGGTAACTTCAGGTTTAACTCTGTGTTTTCAGTCCTACGACGGTGGTTCACTTCTTACTGGGGTTCATCACCATGGTAATTTATGCTGAGCAGCTAACCTGCTCCAGAGCAGGTTAACTTCAGAGGATCAGATCACAACCTGTCAACACTCTGACCACTGACCAATCAGATCACTGGAAAAAAAGAGTCATCATTCCTACAAGATCCCAACATGGACAAAAGTCCTGAATTTACAATAAAGTTACAAGTAAAAAAGAGCAATATATATTTCTATAGGTCAGTGGAAACATTTTATTGTTCCAGACTTTCTATTTCCACTCTGGTTTTGAAACAGAGCTTCTAACAAACGGAGAGATCTTTTACGACACTAATCACATAATGATGATTTTAGCTGCATTTTAATAGTATAAAATTTGTTTTATCCCCGGAGTGACAGCTGACAGTGTGGATGATTTTACACTCTGATTCCCTCACTGCAGCTCAGAATAACATTAGACAACTGTGTGATGATAACTGGAAATAAAAACGAAATATTGTCTTTTATCAGAAAAATAATCCACACACTGTTAATTGGCCCCCATGATTATAATGCAACATTTGGGTCAGATAGACTCATCAGTCATTAACTACTTTTCCACTCTTTGCCTCAGTAGCAGAAACAGTTTGGCATTACTTTTAGGTTTCTTTTTTTATGTGACATATTCAGAATGGTTTCTTCATCATCCAACTAAATAGCTAAAATACTCACTCTATACTTAAGTCATATATAATAATTCCAACATGTATTTTAAGCTGTAGCCTACTTTTGATATGTGGAAATTATTGCTAGTGTTTCTACATCTTATTCTGTTGTATGATTACAGGCTCATTTACATTTCACTTTGTTGAATATGACTTTGCTGTCTCTTAAACAGAAGTTTTCTGCAGATACTTGATATCATTGTTTCATCTCATATCATATGAAGTACTTCATTCATGGTTCTGATGATGTTGCTCGTAATTAACAACCCTGCCTCTTTTACATAAATGCGCTCGTAGCTGGATAGGGAAACCCCGGGTTGACTGAGCTAGTTGATAACCAGTTTCGTAGTACTGGTTATCTGGACAGCCAATGTTAGGTTCAATGAAGCCAGATAATGAAAAGATATCCTGGGTATGTTGAACTTGCTTAATAGTACAAGCCTCAGTTCATGTTGCAGGCACATGTGGATGTTACCATGTTGTTTTCACATCGTTGGGGTTACATGGAGCATCTTGCTCATTTGCTCAGAGCAGTCTTGCTCATGTTTCTTTCTTTCCCTCTTTCTTTCTTGTTCTCCCTCATCTGTCCAGGAGAGCAGAAGCTGTTTGGAGATCTATTGGTTCTAGGAGGAGCAACACTGTATGGGATCTCCAATGTCTGTGAGGAGTTCATAGTGAAGAACTTGAGCCGTGTGGAATTCCTTGGCATGATGGGCCTCTTTGGATCCTTTTTCAGCGGCATCCAGCTGTAAATTTGTGCAGTAGAGAGAAGTACCTCATGAAAACTGTAAAGTTAGGCATACAGGCTGTGCCATAAACAGTCACCATAACAGCATTTACAAGGGTGAATTTGATCATTTGATGATAAAGGTTTAGTAAATGTGAGGTGGCAGGTGGTGGTGGAGGTGTGTAATCTGCAGGTGAATTGAGTCCAAAGACACTGGTGTAATGTGTCTCTAGGTTGTAAATAAAAGAGTACTTTTTTATTTGCTGGAAAAAAAACCTAGTAGAACCTGGCTTAGCTTTTACTCTCACACAATGCAACTCCATGCAGCAACACACTGTTCTGACCAAGCAATACATAAGTGTACATTCCTGGTAGTTTATTTTATAACAAGAACTAGATAATTCTGCTGTTTACTTAAGGATTGTAGCAAGGACAGATAAATTACTTTTGACGTGTTAACTTTCCAGAGTTGTACAATCCTGTGCCTGTCTCATATATTTATGGAATCTGATGGATCTTCAAAGACCTCCAGCTTATCAGCAAACACCAGGACTGAATTGAATGTTAAAATCCTGAATTAGTAGATTGATTGGTTGTCACAAAGAGATTCCAGAGCAAAAACTGGCAAGAATGACTTCAAGTTTGTAATAGGGATGTTCAGTGCGAACAGATCTGTACAGCACAGTGAGGGACAATCTTTTTTTTTAATATTCTCTCAGATAGACCCTTGTAACCTTTGTTGGTGTTCTGTTGCAGGGCCATAATGGAACACAAGGAGCTACTGAAGGTACCTTGGGACTGGCAGATAGGTGAGGCTGTGCACACAAGAACATACACACGCACATACATCTTGGACCTAAAGTGGCAAGAAAAAGTAAATGAACCCTTTGGAATTACCTGCATTTATGTGTAAATTTGACATTAAATATGTCTAGAGATTCATCTAAGTTCCAGTTATGAACAAACACAATCTATTTTAACTGATAACACACATATAAATGTATTGCTCTTGTCCATATTGACTACATCATTTTTATAATTGTAGGTTGGAAAAAGCATGTGAACCCCTTGGCTAATGACATCAACAAAAGCTAACTGGAGTCAAGAGTTAGCAAACCTGATGTTCTATCAATGAAACAAGATAGGAGGTGTGGGTTAGCGCTACTTTGATTTATAAAAACATTCAAACTACTACTACTACTATTCACAAGAAGCATCTGCTGATGTGAACAATGTGGCATGGTGGCTCAGTGGTGCCTCACAGTAAGAAGGTCCTGGGTTCTAACCCCAGCCATCCCAGGCCCTTTCTGTGTGTAGTTTGCATGTTTTCCCCATGTTTAGATGGGTTTCCATCAGGTGCTCCGGTTTCCTCCCACCATCAAAGACATATACAGACAAGTGACAAATTAAAGGAAAAACAAGAACAGGACTGAATGCTTGACCCCTATCGTGAGGGGATCAAATAGCTCTGTTATGCTGTGGGGGGCATTTTGCTGGTATGCTTTGGATCCACTTGTCCCCTTAGAGGGAAGGGTCACTGCAAGTTGTTCTGAGTGATCACCTTTATCCTATGATGAAACATTTCTATCCTAAGGAGCTAGTACCATAGTACCCTATTAACCCACTCCACTCCCATAATGCAGGATTACTTGTGGTTCCTAGAGTCTCCAAAAGTAGAATGGAAGGCAGAGCCTTCAGGTATCAGGTTCTTCTCCCATGGAACCATCTTCCAGTTTGGGCTTGGGAGGCAGACACCTGCTCTACATTGAAGAATAGGCTTAAAACTTTCCTTTTTGATAAAGCTTATAGTTAGGGCCGGCTAGGCTTGCCTTGGACCAGCCCCTAGTTATGCTGCTATAGGCTTAGACTGCCGGGGGACTTCCCATGATGCACCAAGCTCCTCTCTCCTCCTCCTCCTCTCCATCTGTATGCATTCAAGTACCATTAATGCATCTTACTAACTTGGCTTCTTCCCTGGAGTTTTTGTGCTTTCTCGTCTCACAGGTTACAATAGATCAGGGTTGTGGTGCTGTTATGGATGATGGGTTTCCATGGACCATGGCTACTTGATGCCCAGGCCTGCTATTATTATTATTATTAGTCATATTTCTATTATTATTATTGTTGTTATTGTGCTTCTCTGTGTCTCTCTTTCCTCTCTCTCCTTATCTCCCTCTTTCTCTCTCAACCCAAGGCAGATGGTAGCCCACCTAGAGCCCAGTTCTGCTTGAGGTTTCTTCCTGTTAAAGGGGAGTTTTTCCTTGCCACTGTCGCCAAGTGCTTGCTCAAGGGGAATGTTGGGTCTCTGTAAAATAAAGAGTATGGTCTAGACCTGCTCTATATGAAGAGTGCCCTGAGATAACTTCTGTTGTGATTTGGCGCTATATAAATAAAATTGAATTGAATTAAATTGAATATCCTGATGGGAGTGGTCTCTTCCAGGATGGCAATGCCCCTATCCATAGGGCAGAAGGGGTCACAGAATGGTTTGATGAGTATGAAAGTGATGTGATTCATGTGCTCTGGCCTTAAAAGTCACCAGATCTCAACCCAATTGAACACCTATGGGAGATTTTGGACCGATGTGTTAGACAGCACTCTCCACCACCATCATCAAAACACCAAATGAGGGAATATCTTTTGGAAGAATGGTGTTCCATCTCTTCAGAAGAGTTCCAGAGACTTATAGAATCAATGCCAAGACACATTGAAGCTGTTCTGGCAGCACGTGGTGGCCCAACACCTTAATAAGACACTTTATGTTGGTTTTTCTTTTAATCTGTCACGCGTCTGTATGATAGGGTTAATACTCCTGTCAGTGCCCCTGTTGGTGCTCAGGCGCTGCAGTGCAGCTGCCCACTGCTCCTAGTGTATGTGTATAGGATTGGTCAAATGCAGAAGATAAATTTCCCCACGGAGATCAAAAAAGTACCTCTTCTTGTCGCAAAAAAGAAATCTCAGAAGACTTACTATCAAGAATTGTTGATTTGCATATAGCTGGAAAAGGTTGCAAAGTTATCTCAAAGAGTTTAGATATTCACCATTCCACAGTTAGATAAATTGTCTATAAATGGAGACGATTTAGTACTGTGGATACTCTCTCTAGAAGTGGGAGCTCAGCTAAGATGACTCCAAGGGCACAACACAGAATACTCAGTGAAGTAAAAAAGAACCCCAGAGTAACAGCTAAAGGCTTAAAGGAGTCATTGGAGCTGGTTAACATCTCTGTTTATGAGTCTACCATGCACAAATCATTGAACAGGCATGGTGTCCATGGCAAGACACCAAGTAGAATGTTTTATGGACTGATGAAACTCAGGTTGAATTGTTTAGGAAGAACATGCAGCACTATGTGTGGCATAAAAAGGGCGCTGCATACTGATTCCAAAGGGTTCACTTACTTTTTCTTGACACTGTACATACAAGTTATATGACCACAACATGTAATCTAGTTGTAATTTAGAAGTTATGTGCTTGCAGGTCTTCTCTACATTGGGTTCAGTGCCTTTATGTTCAGCCTATACAGCTTCATGCCGGTAGTTATGAAGAGGACAAGCGCCACCTCAGTCAACCTCTCTCTGCTCACAGCTGACCTGTACAGCCTCTTCTGTGGCCTATTCCTCTTTCACTACAAGGTAACATCAAGCTGCCAGGAGACACTGATTGGTGATGGGTTGGTCAAAAGATGTCCAGACATCCAAGTTAAAATGGGTCTAAATTTAGTTTAAAATACGTTACACGTAACTGTTGATGAGTGGATTTCAACATGTAGGTGTGATCTGCTTCATACTGAAATATGGTAATTTAAATTCATTAGAAAGAACATGTACATTACTCTCCTACATTGTTTTTTCTATATAGGGCGTGATGAATCCAGGGCAAGGATGTGGCTATTCAAAGACTTATAAGATGCCAAAACACCCTGCAGCAGATTGTAATACTTACAGACAGGATTTTACAACTTTTACAGAGTTATTACAGCAGCAAGTGTGTTATCTTTAGATGCAATGGTCGCAAGGTAAACAGTCGAATAAGGAGTTCACGTTACAAAGTAATCCACCAGGAATGTGTGATTGCATGTATGTGATGGGCCAACGGAGTGCCTTGCTGGATGACTTCTGTCTCTTTAAGGCCCACCTCCCGATAAACCCACTCTCTTCTGATTGGTCAACTTCCAGACACAGCCCCTCAGCAGACTACGTAAACAAACAGTAGTAGTAGCATTTCACTTTTTTTTCTTGTTCTTTACTCACAATTGGAAACTTAATACATGGAATTATAATAATCAATGAAATTACTTAATACATCCATACATGTTCGATACGGATTCTGATGCGTGGACAACACAAACAACCTGTGGAACAACCTTGCTTTTGACTTGCAGGGAGCATTTCTACATACGTTCACCTCAAGTTTTGGAACTCTGACCATGTTTAACATTGACATGTGAAATCATGTTTAACATAGACATCTGACCTCATAACAATATACAGAAAATCATAAAAAGCATGATTTGCCCCTTTTAATGGCAGAGGTAATGGAATGTCCTGTTTGTGCTGATCCAAATGAAGCTGAATAGAACAGATTGTGACTTAGAGGAAATGGTTGGCAATATGACAGGATTAATACAGTAAGTATAGCTAACTAATACTAAAAACATTGACCTGATGTGCATAATCACTCCTTTTAGTGCAATAGATTTTTATTTGTCTTGATATATTATTTATTATATTTTTTATTTAAACATATTTACCTTATAGTGCCCTCAAACATTCCATAATGCAACAAAAAAGTAGTGTTCAGAGCATGTACACTACTGTCTGCTAACAATCCCACAATTCAATGTGTTGCATTTGATAGACGCACAAATTGCGGTAATGTAACACCTGTCAGTGATGATGCAAAATGATTCAATAAGTGTCTGAAATCTCAATTCACTGCTCACAATAAGAGTAAAGTGATTTCAGACAATTCAGCTGTTTATTGGCTCTGACTGTATAATCAGACTTCAAAGCTGATGTTGCTCCAAGACTGTTTTTGATTGATGTGTTTGTTCTCTGCTGGTGAAGAAACATATATAATTCAGGGAAACTTATATACCAGTCAAATGAATTCTGCATGGTTTTCCTCTCTGTGTTAGCCATAATCACACAGTGAGCTATTGGCAGCAAGTTGGAAAAAGTTTAACCATCTTCAACTCAAACAGCAGTTGCAAACAGCCGTGATGTTCATGAGAGCAGCAGCATGGCTGTCATCCTGTTTTTGTACCTGTCTTAGGTCATAAGATATGATTTAAATAATTAGACTGCTGTTGCTGAATAACACCATTTCAGTAAACATCGTTGACTGGTGATCCACAGAAGATCATTTCAATAATGTGCCTTTGACAACACAACGCAGTAATAAGTCATGTCGGTAAAGTCTGTTTTGTCTCTGTGTTGTAGTTCTCAGGCCTTTATCTGTTGTCATTCTTCATCATTATCTTGGGCCTGGTCTTTTACACCTCCTCGTCTACCTATGTGGCCCAGGACCCACGGGTCTACAAGCAGTTCAGGAACACAGGCAGCCAGCCAGCCACTGACCTGCCCCAACTCAGTCCTGTAGTCCTGGAGCCTGCCGTCACCTACACCAGCCTGGGCCCCGAGCCAGGGGACGAACCTCCTGTACGTGTAGCCTAAGATGATCTGCAGGAGAGTTTACACTGTCAGTCTGGTGGATCAGTGAGTCAGCTGCAGCCTCCAGGTTCTGACCACAGTTGTGTACAGAGAGAGAGTATTGGCTGCACCCAGTCTGCTAAGCAGGGCAACTGGGTGATCACCCAGGTACGTCCAGGTTTTGATTTTTTGGCCTGTATTGAGGGATGAAGTCTCTACCCACTCAGTGACCAAGTTAGACAAATTCATGTACCCAAATATGTACCTGCTAACTGAATGACAAGAATGTAATTAAAAACAAATAGCAAAACAAGTAAAAATGTTGAGTTCACTGTGATCAAAGAGTAGACAGTAGTGACTGTAAATGATCATTCATGTATATAGAAGGTATTGTAACTTTATTTAATCTGCTTTCTTTTTATATCTGTCAAGAATATTTGTGCTCAATCTCTGTGTATATGCTGTATAATTGTGTTTGTATATTCTGTACCAATGGTTGTATTGATTATTCTGCCAAACGGTTAATGGTTTTACCCATATTACTTCCAAATTGAATATCTGATCAGAATCTACAGTCTTTCCAAATCCGCCTGCTCTAATTGTCCAACAGATTTAGTTATCTGTTAAAGTAATACATACACTAGAGTCATTTAATACTTCACTGAATTAATTTACCAACATGTATCACACAAACCTATGCTAGTGTGTGATATATAGCATCAGGGCTGTAGACATTGAGGACAGTGAGGTCATGTCTTCAGTCTTTTTCTTTGAATAGTTTAGTAAAACTAACACATGGTGGATAATTCATAGCCTAGTTCCAGTATGTGTACATTCACTACAATTAAATTTGACTTTTTTAGGCCAATGAAATAGAAACAAAATAAGAGAAATAAAATAATAGAAATGAAACCGACCAGAATGTCATCCTGACAATGTGAAGAAAGCTTTGTAACGGCATCTAGACCTTCATCTTTAGAGACTGAATTTACAGAAAACATATAAATGAACTGATGAGTTAAAGGCATACTGTGCAGGATTTTCTCTCTCCGCTTTGCTCTCCGTGTCATGCATGTATAAAGAGCTGCAGGTCTGTGTATCTACTTGACCGAGGGCAGGGCTGAGCTACACACAAGTTGAAGTTCTGCATTCACACAAAATCAATGCAATGTGGCACCCTCCCACAAGGTTGTGCGGAGGTGTGGACTTGTTTATTTGTGCTTTAGAAAGTAACCACCATGAAACAATCAGAAAATAACATTTTATTTATCTGATTCCAGGGGTGCAAACTTGTCACCTTTTGGCAAAATTCCCCGTTTTGAATCCAAAATAGGTCATTTGTGTTATTCGTGTAGATCCAATATGTTTTTTAATGTTAGGGGGTGGGGGTGGGGGGGTTGTTGAGAGAGAGGGATAACTTCCCGTTCATTCTATATCTCATTTGTGGACTTCGATGGCATAAAAAAAAGTCAGTGAGAGCTGCATCAACACATTCTCAACACATGTAACAAATTGTTACATTCAGTAGCCAGTGGGATTGTTTACAGCGTGCATGCATGTGACACAGACCAGCGCAAAATATCTAAACACAGAGCATTTCTCAACTGTAGTTCATAGTTCCGGGTGACAGATCAAACATCAGAATTCCACATGACGGGATAACAACGGTAAGATTCGTATTATTGTTGTAGAATGTTCAGTCAGTGAGTGCAGACCTGATCTACATGATGTAGTGATGTATGCTGATCACTCTAACATTAGTCCAGCTGCTGGAAACGTCTGCTCATCTGAAGAGACGCACACATACTGTCACTCCAACTTTAAATTGTCCATTTACTGCCACCACTAAAATGCATTTATACTCAGAGCAGGGGAGTGTCACTATTACAGTTCATCACTTTTGTGTGGATTTTGTTGGAAGCATGCATAATTAGAGTCCTGCTGTCTGACACTCAGCTCTCAGCCTGCATTAACCAAGCAGCTGCTTCTGTTCAAGAGTTTAGTTTATTATTAGCATGAGCTTCAGATAACTAAACTGTACAGCCACCAGACAATAATTGTGGAGTTTTCACAACTTAATGCTTCAGAGTTCATCAACACGACTGCCACAGTAAGCAGATCGGGGCACACTGTGACTTTTATCTTCCTTGGAAGGCAGGGAGGTGTGTTTCTTTTACAGTTTGTGCAGCCCTTATGGGTGGTCACTAAACACACCTGTAACTCAAATCAGTAAGAAGTGGCACAACTGCGTACTACAGTAAATCTGCAGAACATTTTCTGACAGTTACATCACATGTTCCTCATCTTCTGCATTTCTGGTTAATACATTTTTAATCAGTTGAACTGTTTATTAGGGCTGCAGTCGACTGGTCAATTAGTTGGTCGATATGTTCTCATCCGACCAAATTCTCATTGGGCGAATAATTGCCATGTTACTTTCATAAGGAGAAAAATGCTACATCAACAGCCTTCTAGGATTAATCCATTATTTCCTGCGACGGGAGGGGCAGCCTAACAAATTACCTGTGAAAACGGGGATGTATTCAAAACACCCCCATTGTTTTCAGAACTTTGAACTCGCCCAACCTAATGGAGACTGCTAGGTCTAACTGTACTCACCGTTTACTGAGCGTTTACTAAACGTACCGAATGTTTACTGAATCAGTGTTTCTCCTGTAATTATAACAACAAGAACTCCCGCCAGGCCAAAAAAATATTTTTAATGTCAAAAATAACACCAAATATCCATTCATTTGGAAATCAATAGCGTTTGGGAGTCTCTGTGCAGAGCTGTTCCGGTATGTGAGTCATCCTCTTTGTCGTTGCCCGGGAAACTATTGGTAGCGTAACTCAGTTAAGGAATACGAAATTGCGTAGTATGTTTGCGTAGCGAGTGGGAAAGAGTGAGGGGCAGAGAAGTGACAGCAGATGAGAGCGTAGCAGAGGAAAAGGTTAGTATTAAGTTGTCAGTCTGGCAGCAAATGTACAGTACAGACTCCAGTGTAACGGTTAATAAATGCTAAAAAGTCATGTCTGTTGTTTCCCCAAGTGCCCCCCCCCCCCCACATACAATATATTTCTGTAATATAACCTTTAATTTTTTTATCATGAAATTATTCAAATTAGGCAAACTCATGAAATAAGTCAGAAAAATATAGCAATTTCAAGTATGCTGTCTTCTCTTAATCTTATGTGTATAATGACAATTCATTAATAATAAAAAATATATGTACTGAAAAGTTATATAGATGTAGAGTTATACAACCTTGGGTTGTAAAATGATAATAATAGAGGAATCTTGAATTTTGATTATTTGAAAGAGTAAAAACTGAGACAAATGTTGCAAAAAAGAAAGTATCAGTTTCATTTCATAGATTGAAAACAGCATTGAAATGACAAAAATGAAAACTGGCAATAGAAAGGCTGTTGAAAAGCATCTTCCTCCTTTAAAGCACTATTCGTCTTTCTAGAGTATTTAAACTTGATGGCTGCATTAGAGAACACTTGTGTGGAGTGGTGCTGAAATCTCATAATTTTACATATTGTGTTAATTGTGTTATTTGTTTAGCAGGTGTCAAGTAATGTAACCTGTAACATGTTTTACAAATTGTAGATGGGGAATATGACTTGGCTGTGTCCGTGTCTCTCTACCAAAATACATCTGTGTTTTCCATTTGATTTGTCAGTTGTTGTGCATGTTGTGTTTTTGTTTTGTTTGATCAACTTTATTGTATAGTGGATTCAATGCACTTTTTTAAATACAATTTTGAACCTAGCTTTACACTCTCTTGACTTTGTGCCCTGAACTGATATCCCCCTTATATTACAGTTGTAGCAGTAAGCAGTATTACATTCATTCTAGAGTGAGTTTTTCCCTATGCTAAAATTGCTCATGCTAAAATTGACTGTAAATCCACTTTTTAAAGCTGATATTGAAACAAATTTCTTCCGGGGGGGGGGGCATGTCCCCAGACCCTCTAGAGGGTTTGCATCTTTGTCACCTTTTTCACCCCTGATGAGTTTGCATCCCTGTGATTCACTGCTTTCTTCTCACCAGTGCTGCTCACTCTCTTGTTCACTCTCTAGCTCGCTCGACCACTGCTGCTCTCTCTCTCGTGCTCACTTATTGAGCCAGGGAGGAGGGACCAACTTTGAATGCAGTGTGTTTACAAACGCCGACCGACAAATCCTGCATAGTATACCTTTAACAGTTAACAGGATATGCAAAGTCCAACTGATTAAAAAATAATAGAGACTTTTTAGAGTGTCTAGTCAAACTGTTCTAGGGGATGGGGGCTTCTATTTGAATTCTTATATGG
The DNA here is from genome assembly GCF_963924715.1 of Thunnus thynnus. Classification (NCBI taxonomy): domain Eukaryota; kingdom Metazoa; phylum Chordata; class Actinopteri; order Scombriformes; family Scombridae; genus Thunnus; species Thunnus thynnus. Next base: position 29,902,202 of record NC_089534.1, read on the forward strand.
CCCTGTATTGCATGAACTCTTCCTGCAAAGAAAATTGGTCAAAATACAGTCAAGGACGGGTACACGCTGCAAGGCAGGATCTACAGCCAGGTTTGTACAATTTGATCCTTAGGTTGAGGAGAAAGTTATCCATGCTTCTTTTGCCTCATGTAGTACTCTTTTCTTAATCAAAAGTCACTCTGGTAGACACCCACCTCTTTCAAATCCCTGGTATGACACAGATGGAAACCCATCTTGCACAGGGTGACATGCAATGATGACACAGTCTATAGGTGCCTTCACTACCTAAATCAATGAATAAATGGGTAGAACCCATGGGGCCTCATTTATAACTGTTGTGTATGCACAAAATGGGGCCTGAAAGAGGCGTACATCACTTACCATGAAAAAGTTTAGATTTATAAAAACAAACTTGACAGGAGAATGTGCGCACTTGTACAGAAACTCTGACCTATTACTATGAACATTTTGGAGACGGGAAATTGGCAGCGCAGATGATGAGGTGGTGAAGTGAAGCCAGATTGTATAATGATTCCTCTTACACATTTAATTTTACTTCATATAAAATGTTAATGATAGATCCACTTTATCATATATATCATATACATTCAGGCCAGCAGTTTTACTTGTGCTTGCAGTGAGCCATAACTATTCCATAAGTACCTTTCAATTTTAAAAGATATAAGGCAAGTCAAATCTTTTAACCAATTACATCTGTGACTATTAATGAAGTATTGAGCAAAATGCGCTGTCTCACCATCAGAGCAGAGGAGAGGGCTGTGTGCTACTCACACTCAGTCATCAGTTGTGGAGCAGCACAGCTGCTGAAATGCCAGGATGATGCCAGGGTGTGGCAGGTGGCAGGATTCTAGAAAGTCTGGCTAGCCTTTCCCCAATATTAAGTGTGAATGTCTGGATTCCTTTTTGGCTCAACCACGTCAACTAACTGATGAAATTATCATCATCAGTTGTAGAAATCCAAGATGACATCAAATAACTTTAACGAATTGCAGAACAGAGTGCTAATAGAGATTTTTGTTAATATCCTATAATACCGTGCATATATCATCAACTACAATTTTAGTTTTCCACCAGATCCATTGTGGCCAGCCGCTACATGGAAGAAGTAGCTAAGTATGTGGACGACACATAGGTCAAAATTAAAACCTAGGGAGACAGAACACATTAACTCAGTGGACACTAACATGGAGTTCACACAAGAGGACGTCAGGAATGACAGCATAGCCTTTTTGGACTGTGCTGTACACACTGAAGAGGACAGGAGCGTTCCATATTGGAGCAGACCCAGCATTATGTGTGGGCCCTGGGGGACCAGGTTCACCCATCCAGGAATTTGGCCCTCCCAGGAGAAATCAGCATCAACACTGTTTTAATGCAAGAGCTTGCCAGGACTCAAACCCCGGACCCAATGACGTGAAAGGGCCCACGAGGCTTGGGGGGAAAAAAATAAAATAAAATTCACAGGGAGGGGGAAGAAAACCTGCCTCCTTTGTACGTTTTTTTTGTCTGTTTGTTGTGTCTGCATTTAGAGTGAAGTGAGACATCTGTCCTCTTGTTTAGTATCTCTGCTCCAAAACTGTTTGACCATGTGTCTGACGCCGTAACAGGTCTGAGAGCAGGTTAGCATGCCAGGGCTAACAATGCTAACGATGAAAACAAGTTATTAAAAAGGAATCATGCTTGACTTAATGTAATTGGAAAGTGACACTGTTAGAACCCTGGACTTTATCGTTCTAATCAATCAATTCTCTGTAATCAAGGACTGTGTGTGTGGATGTGTGTGTGTGTGTGTGTAAGGGTGCATATGCATGCATTTTGGTGACGCTATTTCTGTATATGTATACTTATGTATACTTCACTATGAGCTTATAATGATTATATGACTTGTATTTAGTGCTGCAACAGTCATAAAATTAAACTGCAGCTGTAACCTGTGTTGTACAGACAAGCACAATCACACATGGGACTCAAACTCATGACCTTGGACATGGAGGCAGGCACGCTAGCAGGAGGCTAAGACCTATTGTAGCTAGTGTCTGTCGCCAGCATGTCTCTTAAGATGTCAGCGGGTGAGGTTTAGTCACTGCAAGGCACTGTACCCACTAGCAAACGTTTCACAGTGATGAGTGATGTTGATGCATTATTGTATGCAAATTAAATGTGGCTGATGTTTGTGCAGGTTGGACGGAGCAGTAGTTGAGTCTCGATGTTGCCTGGATGGGGGGTGTTGTTGGGACCCACCCATCAAAACCAAATGCCTGGCCAGTTACTTTCCTCTGAAGCCGGGACTGTATTGGAGTATACAGGAAACCCCCACACACAGACCAATACTTACTCTGTGACTCTCACCACCCACTGAAACATAAGCTAGGAGTTATCAGGACCCTGCACCACCAAGCTGATAATGTACCACAAGTGCCCATGCCCAAGAGAAGGAGCACAAACATCTAAAGGATGCATTTAAAGCTTGTCGATACCCCAAGTGGACCTTTGTGAAAACAGCCACAAGATCCAGGAAGAACATCAACCCTGCGGGTGGTGAAGAAAAGAACAATAAATGCAACAACATTGTCATTCCTTACGTGTCTGGACTATCTGAGAAACTCAGAGGGATTTTCAACAAACACTGCATGCCTGTGTTTTTCAACCCCAGCAACACACTAAGACAGAAACTGGTCCACTCGAAAGACTTCACACACAAATACAAGTGTAGTACCTGGTACAGAAAATACCCGTCTATGTTGTACAAAATAGTACAAATATATATATGTATGTACATATATATGCATGTATATGTATGTATATATATATATGTATATATATATATGTATATGTGTGTGTGTGTGTATATATATATATATATATATATATATATATATATATATGTATATATATACATATATGTATATATATATGTATATGTGTATATATATATATGTATATATATATGTAGCCTAGCCTATGCTACTAAAGGCAAGCCTCAAATGCCAATATAATGGCCATAATACCCAGTGAGCAAACAGCCAGTGGGGATTGAGAATCAAAGAAACTAACAAAACAAAAAGGTAAAATGTCATTAGAAAACAGTGGCTGGCCTGGTCCCTTGCAAAGATAAACAAACTCCCATAGCACAATAATGCAAGAACAGGGAGGGAGACTTCCAGTGCTATAGCCACAGCAGCTTGTGGATGGTCACGTCAGTTATAAGTGTGAGTTTTTGCCCTGGTTCCCTCCGTGACAGACAGGATGCTCACATCTGGTTATCACCCTGCATTAGAGGGAGAGTCTACCACACGAGGTATGTGCAACAAAGTCAAGGGACACTACTGAAACCAGTGAAATCTACAATTTCCTGATTACCTGCTGGTCATGTGACTATAATCTTTGACTATGCGTGTGCACCAATCACCTAGATTCCCACAAAAGCAATCTAGTGTATTCAGTCCAATGCAGTTAGGAATGCACAGACTTGCATACTGGGAGAACTAAACAACCACCAAGCAAACGCATGGCTTAACATGGGCCAACTCTGCAATGTGCATGTTTAGGATAGGAAGGACAAATGGTTTGAAAGAGGAGTGAAGGAGGCCATCTCCATCAAAGTAGAGAAATAGGGATGCACGAGTTGGATCAACATGGAGAGCCGAGGCTAACATTAGCTGAGAGGCTAGCGGAGCGTTAGCTGCAGCATGAGCCCCGCACCGTGCCCCGGTTTGATATTCAGGTTTAAGTGGGAAGAAGCAGCGGGTCTGATGGGCAGCTGAGTGAGGTGGAGCCTGCGGAGGAAGCACCGGAACCGTTGGGATGACACAGTCCATCGAGGGAAGCAGAGTCAGGCGGCGGAGGAGAAGGCGACATATCGGCCTCTCATAATCGGCAGAATTCGCAGATGCCGATATTTTGTTTTAGAGCTTTTATCGGCAAATGCTGATGACGTGCTGATAATATTGTGCATCCCTATAGAGAAACCAACCCTCAACAGAGGAGGAGGTCTACCACACCACTTATCCCCCAACTACAATACTGTCCTTTCATTCCTTCCCAGAAGAATTAACAACCATTCACATTTGGCCTCATGTGACCACTCAATTGACTGTTATTTACACTTGGCCTCAGATGACTCGACCACCCTTTACAACTGTCATTACAACAGCCAGGAGCACTAATAAACCAAGTGGTATCTTGTAGTACCTGGGACTCTCCATCTATCAGTTAGGACTGAAAAAGCCCCTTGGATGAGAGGCGAAACATCCTCAAGAATCTTCAGGTAAGTCCTTGATTCAACCCTCGATTCAACCCTCCTTGGATAACCATGACCTGGATGACTGAGGATTTTCATAGATATAAAGTTGATACTAAACAAATACCAAGTGGTGAGCTTCGATGTCCCACTAGTCCATTCCCTGACAATGCAGTTCACTTCTTGGCATCTACTTCCATGTTTGATCACTTTATTTAATTTGGGGAATTGTTTGTTGTCTGCATTACCAGCTGCTGCAACCATCCGCCTCTCAAACTTTCCTCTGTTACTGCTTCTCCACAGGAACAGCATGTACAATCATTTATAGTTAATTGTAGGAGTGAAAGGGGTGTGATATGCGGTTCGTCCACTTGCACACGTTCTCAAATTGATAGTGATTTATGAAGGGTAACATGCTTGTATTTGTGTGTGCACACAGTTTTATAAATGTGATTATTTTTTGGCACACACCATTTTTGGCTTGGATGGATCCTATGCGCTGCTTTATAAATGAGGCCCCAGTACTGGCTCTTATTGCTCAGTGTGCATGCCAATACAGGATAAATGTAAGACTGTTGTTTAATGGGACCAGTACAGCAGTTGTGTATGATAGGAGTACTGCTTGTCTGTTTCTTCTGTTGTGTTGGAAGGCTTTGATTGTCAGCAGAAACACCACAGGGCGATGGACTGGACTGAAGATAAAGCTGTAGTTGTTCTGGTTCTTCACTGTATATAATTTCCTGCCTAGATCATTTACAAAGGATTTTCGCTTTTTTTGTATCCTGTTGGATGTAGCACATTGAAGTTGCTGTAAACAATGTTGCTTACAATAATGCTACTGATAGTAAAAATAAAGCATCTTTGTCAAAACTCACTGGGTTTGTGATAAGTGCAACAACCGTAATTGTTTTGTCTGTTGTGTCTGCATAATATTAATATTTTTCATTTTTGGAACACATGTAGATGAGGGGTAGCATCAAACTTTGGATCCCTGTTCATTCAGAAAATAGCATCTGTCATGGACCTCCAATCAGTATATCAGATACATTTATTTTTCTTCTGAAAAAGAAAGAAAAAGACTAAACGTATAATTGTCAAAAAGTTACAGTTTTCGTACGTATTAAGTCTATGGTGAAGACTGAGACTATTCTGCTGTCAATATACAGTATTGTCCTGTGGAGGGCAGCAACATGTGTACTGGCATCTTAACTTCCTAACCTCGTATTAGAAGAGAGAGAAGAAGAAGCCAGGGTAGCGCAAGCATCATCCATCTTCTGGGAAGCGCAGCCATCTCTGATCTAGGCAAGAAAAGAACAAACATCAGCCATCATGGGAGCCGTTCTGGGATTGTGCTCCATGGCGAGCTGGGTGAGTGACACACGCTTTCATATCGAAAGTGAAGTAGACAGAATTTTTATCCAGTTTGTCGCTGCTTCGTCTTTATAACTGCTGTCATGACTGCGCAGTTACACCAAACCGCAGGCCAGACCGATTCACAGCGGCGCAGGCAGACACAAACACATCTACTGTTCGTTTAGTATCCAAATACACAGGTTGTAGTTAATAATTTTGATTAATAATTGGCTCATACAGCAACGCAAGCAAACTTAAGGGCCAAATGGCTTCTTGTTGGCTGTCTTTGTTTGGGAACCAGCGAACGTTAACCTAAATAACGACAAACAGGTCGAGTCTCGCTGAACTGTCCTATTTTTGCTGAATGATGACATAGTCTAGCTAAATCTGCATTATTGGTGTAGCATTTTGGAGTGTATTTAATGGTTTATGTGTGTAATTGTTGTTAGCACGGTGTCAACAAAACAGGCCAGTGTAAGGTTAAGTAGCTGTTGCAACACCGCAGCATGTCAACAGAGTATCAGTCCGCTGCTGGCAGCACACCAGTCAGCAGGCTGTTTACTGCGACATGCTAGGCAGACAGTAATCTACCCTGCACACGCACACGCTCGTATGCGTACACACACAACAAAGTCCAACAAAACATGGAGACGTCGAATGACCGTTGTCTGAACGTCCCATCAAGACGTCCCGTCATGGTTCCAAGTAGTTCCAAAATGAAAGTCGTGCCGACGTCCGGGACGTTACCTGGCTGTCAGCGTTCAAGCAACGTCAAACTATGTTATGTATATTAAATAATAAAGTAAATGGTAATATTTTATAATACGGTGCACGAAACTGCGCGTAGTTATAAAGGAACGAGTGATGAACGAATCAGGAACGCCCCGATAATTGAAGAATCGTTAACAAGTTCTTCCCTAATAATTTTCCCTTCCCTTTACAAATCATGATGGCCTGCACCCAGTTTAGGAAATTAAAAAAATATTTGGGGAGGCAACATTTGCCCCCACTGTCTAAAAAAATTGGGACATTTACAAAATTTTGGGAGCACTTTTAAAAAGTAGTAATTAGTGCAGAAAGTTGCTGTTTTTATTGTAAAATGAGACCGGATTAAAATGCATACAATTATCACCACCTTGTGTACCCACAGCCTCAGTAAACACCATCACATTTGTAATAATTGTCTACATTATACTACAATATATATAAGCACATGGAAAGCAAAACATTGCAAGCCGATTCCCTCTCAACAACTAAGATTTTGTTTAGGATGAGGCTTCAGTGCAAACCACTAGATGGCAGTATAAGATAATGAGCATGAGATCATGACAGTATTTAAAGGGGGGGGGGGGGGGGGTCCACTAATCGGAAGATCGGCGGTTCGATTCCCAGCTCCTCCAGTCCACATGTCGATGTATCCTTGAGCAAGATACTTAACCCCAAATTGCTCCTGATGGCTGTGCCATGTGAATGTGTGTAAATGATTAGATTTCCTCTGATGGGCAGGTTGGGACCTTGCATGGTAGCCCCTGTACCCATTCAGTATATGAATGTGTGTGAATGGGTGAAGGTGAGTCGTAGTGTAAAAAGCACTTTGAGTGGTCGGAAGACTAGAAAGGCGCTATACAAGTACAGTTCATTTACCATTTACCATTTTAACATGAACATCTGACATTGTGACATTATAAATATATATATGTCTGAAAATAAGCAAAAGCATAATATGTCCCTTTTTATTATTATTATTATTATTATTATTATTATTATTATTATTATTATTATTATTAATAATAATAATAATAATAATAATAATAATAATAATAATAATAATAATATAGTCCAGATTGACAAATCTAAGTATAGTGGATTTCAATCTGAACCTGGTCTAATGTGGATTAACCTGTCTGGATAGAGAAGTATCAGTGGAATTGCCCTTTTTTAGATTTCATAAGCAAAATAAAGGTTTCACAAATCTAAAAGTGGGTTTTAACAGTGTCAAGGCTTTTGCTTCGATGTAGAACACTTTTTCATAAGTGTAAGTGGTGAAAAAATGGAGAATCAGCTGTTTGTCAATATTTATGTTTCCCTTAACTTTCCCTTTATCCCCGAATTGGAAGCTAACTTAAGTGTTGTTCTATCACCTGAATGTCTGCTGACACATGATAGGCACACGACTGGCCCTGTCTATCAAATGGAAGATAGCGGTTTGCCCTCTGTTACCTAACAACCTTCATAAATAAGTTTTAGCTTTCTTGATTTTGCTCTATCTAGCTCTATCGCTATCTTATTTATGTGATAATAAGAATAATTATAACACTGATGTGTGTGTGTGTGTGTGTGTGTGTGTGTCTGCAGGTCCCGTGCCTGTGTGGCAGCGCCCCCTGCCTGCTGTGTCGCTGCTGTCCCAGTGGAAATAACTCCACCGTGACACGCCTCATCTACGCCTTCTTCCTGCTGCTGGGAGTGGGCATCGCCTGTATTATGTTGATGCCCGGCATGGAGGAGCAGCTGAAGAAGGTCACATATACACACACTATATACATTACAGCTAAAACAAATAATCATTACTCCAGTGACTGAAAATGGATCGATATTGGATGGAAAATTGATTTATATTTATCATTGATCAATCCTAAGTAAAAATTTTTCTAACACAATTGCCAAATGTTAGTTGGTTTTGCCATTTTAATTGTGTTAGGATTTTTAGTGTTTAGGTTTATATCACTGTTATCTGTATATCTATGTTTTGGACTGTTAATCAGACAAAACAAGCATTTCAGGTTTTTCTTGACATTTTACAGACCAAGTAGTTAATCAGTTAAACAAGAAAATAATCATCAGATTAATTGATAATGAAATACGCCTAAAACTGAGAGTCAACTGTGAGAGTACAGAAATAAAATAACTTGGGAAAGACTAGATGGTGTTTCACTCTGCTGTGACTTCTCTTGGATGTTACTGGTGCTGTCATCAGGTCTAGCAACCAACAGTGCAGTGACTGTATTAGCTGTTTTTATTGATTCTTTTGTTTCCCCTGCTGAATATGTTGGCTAGTAATTACTGTTATTGTGAAGAAGTTGCAGAAAATTGAGGAAACAGTAATTCAAGTACCATCACACACTCATTCAGTTGCATGTGTGTTTTTTAACTTACTCTGTGGGCATGGTAGAAATATGATGACAACAAAAATAACTCATTACAAAGGTATCTCCCACTCTGGAAAGTGAAGCCAGTGCCAGCAGGGGATGACTCCCCTGGCTCCAAAAAGAAGTCTGTTTGTATAGAAGTCTATGAGAAAATGACCCAACTTCTCACTTAATTTATTACCTCAGTAAAAACTTCTCTAATGAGTTTATGGTCTCAATCGCCAGTTTCAAGTCTTCTTCAAGACAGCATGATGTTCATTAGGTTTGTAGTCTGCTGGTCGACTGGTCGATTAGTTTGGCGATATGCTCTCGTCCGACTAAATTCTCATTGGTCGAATATTTGCCTTGTTACTTTCATAAGGAGAAAAGTGCTACATCAATAGCTTTCCAGGATTAATCCATTATTTCTTGCTGCGGGAGGGACAGACTAACAAATTACCTGTGAAAACGGAGACTGCTGGGTCTAACTGTACTCAACGTTTACTGAGCGTTTACTGAACGTACTGAACATTAACTGAATCAGTGTTTCTCCTAGAATTATCACATGAACTCCCGCCAGGCCAAAAAAATATTTTTAATGCCAAAAATAACGCCAAATATCCATTCATTCGGAAATTAATAGCGTTTGGGAGTCTCTGCAGCGCTGTTCAGTACATGAGTCAACCTCTGTGTCGTTACCTAGGAAACTATTGGTAGTGTAACTCTGTTAAGGAATAGGGCATTGTGTAGTATGTTTGCGTAGCGAGTGGGAAAGAGCGAGCAGCAGAGCAGTGACGGTGGATGCGAGCGGAGCAGAGGAAAAGGTTAGTAGTAAGTTGTCAGTCTGGCAGTAAATGTACAGTACAGACCAGTGGAGGCTGGTCCATAGAGGCAGAGGAGGTTGATCCTCTATTTTTTGAGAGGCGAGAGGGAGATCAAAATATAAAGAAGAATATATGGTTGAAATAAATTTAATAAATTTATGGTTGAATTTCTTAATCGGTATTCTTATCAGTGAAGTAGAATGTTTTATTCAAGCATTCCAGGCTCATTAATAGGTCACTGACTCTCACTGTGGGTTTCAGTGGAGTGAAGGGTTTAACTCATGTCTTTGGTTGAAATTGTTAGTTTTTCTGTCTAATTGTGAAGGTTTGGAGACTTCCTAAAAGTGATTAGATGGGGAAAAGCTTATACAAAGTAGCCCCCTCAGTGGACGTAGGACACTCTTCTGTGTTGCATGCCAGCTTTCTGATTTAAAGTCTGTGATTTTGGATAAAACATATACTGGTGCAGCATGAAACCCTCTGCTGTCTGTGTGTTCCTGTAGATTCCAGGTTTCTGTGAAGGAGGGATGGGTTCGTCCTTTCCTGGCGTGGAGGGTCATGTCAACTGTGACGTGCTAGTCGGCTACAAGGCTGTGTACCGTGTTTGCTTTGGCATGGCCATGTTCTTTCTGCTCTTCTCTCTGCTCATGATCAAAGTCAAGAGCAGCCAGGATCCCCGGGCTGCACTGCACAATGGGTGAGTCAGCATCCATCCATCCATCCATACAACCACATATCCATACATACATACATACATACATATATACATATAGACATGTATACAGTGGGGTCCAAAAGTCTGAGACCACTTTCCCATTCAAGTGAATAGGAATCATCTGTTCAGATGGAACTGCTGGAAACCACTGTTTCCTAAAAACCCCTTTATGCAAATCCACATAAAAATGTAGCCACAAGTGGCAATTTTGCACCCAATGGAATGAAGCAGCTCAGTCAGCCAAAATTAAGGCTGTGGACAGCCAAGAGCGGGTTTCAGGCTTCACAAAGGTGAGCAAAGTCACTTCAGCTAGTTTAAAGGAAACTTTGTTATTTTTCAACCTGGACCCTATTTTCCCATCTTTTTCTGTCTAAGTGACTAATGGGTACAACAATTTTTGAAATTGGTCCAGTATTGAGTGAGAGCCAGCATCTGTGAAATGGGCTGCTATGTAATCCGATGGGGCAATAGCGCCCTGTCAATATAATGTACATCCACTAAAAGTGCTTGTCGTTGACACTGATAGGCTCAGATTATTTTAAGTGTGTGACAACATTATGAACAGGACCATACAGAGAACTAAAATGAAGAATAAAATGTTTTTATCTTTTAGATAACACTAAGCTACACTTTCTGTACTCCAACACAACAAATTCCTTCCGGCACTCCTCTTTCCAACTCTGTCATGGCTGATTATTTGGCTGATTGCGTCAACAACTCAACTCTCACAAGATTTCAGAATTAGACTTCTCCTTGAGTGAGACTTGGTTAGACACAATAACAATCACACAGGATCAAGCAAAAGATAAAGACATACACTTTATTTGTCTGTATGGTCCTTTCCGTAATCTTGTCAGACACTTAAAGTAACAATCTGAGCTTGTCAGTGGCAAAAAGAAGCAATTTTAATGGACATACTATGATGGGGTTCTATTGCCTGTTTTGCGGCTGCTGGCTGAAGCACTCTCACTCAATACTAGACCAATTAAAAAAAATTGAGTCAAAATTCAAAAAGCTCTATTTATTTGAGTGTTTTTTCAGTTTATACAAATTAGCAAAAAATCCATCATGGCAGACTTTTACGGTCCAAGAGGCTTTTTGTAGAGCTCACTGAGCTGGACTTGTGTGTCAAATTTCAAATTAGTCAGACTTACAGTGTGAGGGGCATGGCCTTTCCAAAATGTTATTTTTGGGCCTTAATTACAGCGCCACCTTCTGACCGATTGGGCTCATATTTCCTGTGAAGCACATGCACATCGTTTCCAGTTATTGTGCCAAGTTTCATGGTTTTAGCTTGTTCCAGCTCATGGCAATTTGAGTTATGGCCGAATAAAACAAATAATAATAAACCAGCACAATCGTAGAAGGGTTCTACCCTCTTAGAGTTTGAACCTTAATAATAATAACTAGAAATGCATTTCCTGCGGAAAATGCATGTTAATGCTGAAAGCTGAAAGAAATTGCAAAGCATTGCTGAAAATACTACAGACTTGTTCAGCATCCCCATCTGTAAAATTTTGCTTGTTTGGTTACCATGACATATTACATTTAAGAGATATGGCAGTTTATAAGTAGTATGGTGGTGTTTTATTAATGACCACAAGGTGGGGCTATTGGAGCTAAAAAGCAGCAACACCAGCATTTACATTTGCAAATCCAACCTGCTGTTGACCTGTACATGGGTCTCATGTCCTCACACAATGCAACAACACACCTGCTGCACTATGTGGTTTGCTATAGTTACTGCCTTTCATCCAGTGGGATTGGAGGGTCACTTACACTGTTTAACATCTGATCTAGGGCTGCAATTAAATTCTTCTTCTTCTTCTTCTTCTTCTTCTTCTTCTTCTTCTTCTTCTTCTTCTTCTTCTTCTTCTTCTTCTTCTTATTATTATTATTATTATTATTATTATTATTATTATTATTGTAAGTTAATCTGCCCATTATTTTTTCAATTCGTTTTTTAGTCTAGTCTAAATTTGAAACAGTGTGAAAAAGGTCCATTACAGTTATTCAGTCTGTCCAACAGTACAAAACCCAAAAATATTCAGTTTGCAATGATACAAAATAGAGAAAACATCTCATTGGGGAAACCGAAGTAAGAGGATGTTTGGTATTTTTTTTGATAAATTCCTTGAACGATTTATTGATAGTCAAAATGATATTGTATAGTAAGAACTGTTGGGGTGTTTCAGGGGACATTTTAATAGCAGTAATGTCTGTCTTGCAGGTTTTGGTTCTTCAAATTTGCTGCAGCTGCTGCGATCACTATTGGATCATTTTTCATCTCAGAGGGTCCCTTCACTACTGGTAACTGTTCTTCTCTATTTTTGTTTTTCTTCTCTCGAGTGATAGGTGTGTTAGAAATACCGCGTATCTGTACCTACGGTATGTAGAAGACTAAGGGTCTAACAGGGATTAGCCTGCATATGACGTTGTCACAGATTTAATGCCTGCAACATGAACATTGTGAAGAGAACAAGATTCTGTTTGTACACAATCCTGTTGTCTATTTAGTGCCGTCCAAAACCATGTATCTCCATTTAATGAACAAAGAAGCCTTGAGTTTTCTGAAGAACATCAGCACTCAGATATCGACCTCACACACATTTCATGTTTTGCTGAATGCTGAAAGATGTTGATATGGACTGTTTCCTTGCTTACTGATGACCCATTTAAAATACAAATCAGTATATTGTTGGCGGGGCCATGACATGACCTCTGCTTTAGTTAATCTGAAAACGCACATCACCAGATTTCAAGATACATGAGTTTTACTGAACATTGATATGTCTCTGTAATAAATACACTTTTGATTGCCATTAGTTGTCACAGAACATGTTTGGCAGGTTTTGTTTTAGATTCTTGAAGACCTTTGGCATCTCATCCAAAACTGAAGAGTCTAGTTGCCCTCTGCTGACTCAGCCCTTCTGGATAAACCAGAACCTGGATGACTGAGAATCCCCACAGACACATTTGTAAAGTTTGGACAGATTGGTGTCTTAATCTGGATTTTATCTCAGTTTTAGGGAGCGGTGAAAAGTTCCTAAAACATCTTAAATGTAGTAGTGACATTGTAGTAACATGTCCTCTGTCACTGTTTTCCACAGTGTGGTTCTATGTTGGCATGGCTGGCGCCTTCTGCTTCATCCTCATCCAGCTGGTTTTACTCATTGACTTTGCCCATTCCTGGAACGAGTCCTGGGTGGAGAAGATGGAGGAGGGCAACTCTCGCTGCTGGTATGCAGGTATGTTGATAGTAAACATAAGGATGGAATTGGAGAATTTCATTAGTGAAAACCTTAAAAGAACTTAGTGTTATTTATAGCGAATCAGCTGTGTCAGCTCTCATGGAGACAACATGTTTGAAGTAGTAAAATTGACTATTTTACTGTTTCATATGACATCATGCGGAAATGAATCATCAGCAGCAAAACATTATCAAGTTCTTAGTATTTCTCAAGTGTTTAAAAAGATTTATTGTTGTTTCCCATTAATACATACACATGCAGGATCAAATCAAACAAAGAATAGCCTATAAACAGCCAGTTTAAATGTATTTATTCTATTTAGATTGTGCTTCTCAGTAAGCCTGTCCTGTTATGTCACCAACTATATAAGTAATGAGCTTGTATTGTGTGTTCACAGCTCTACTGTCCGTCACCGCAGTCAACTACCTTGTGTCTCTGGTGTCACTGGTCCTGTTCTACGTTTACTATACCCACTCTGATGGTTGCACTGAGAACAAGGTCTTCATCAGTATCAACATGCTGCTCTGCGTCGCTGCCTCCGTCATGTCCATCCTGCCTCAGATCCAGGTTTACACCACTTCTTTTTTTACACTCGTGTTTAGTCAGGGGCAGGACTTAAAATTATCACCCGCCACGAGCCAAATGCTGGTAAAATATGCAAGTGGCTGGTAGATTTGCTTCACTCTAACTATCTAATCTATTTAGTGGCTGGTAAAATTTTGAACATTCATCAGCCATTTGGCCAGTGGACAAAAAAGTTAATTTTGCACCCTGGTCAGGGATGTGTGTGGATCAGCTGTTTGAAGGGTGGGTTCACTCAGATTTAAATTTTCACTTTTTTACTATCTGTGTGGTGTCTTTGAAGAAGTAGAATGTTAATTTTGTTCATATGTGGTTCAGAATCATATTGAGCTGGCAAAGTGAGGCTCATCAGCATACAAGGACATGTTAAGAACTGATGTTGTGCAGCACTGCAGTAGCAAGACTGACACACACATCTGATGGTACCAACATGGAGGATGGATTACAGAGAGATGTGAGGGATAAAGACATCAGCTGTGTCTTTCTGGTTGTTAAGAGTTTTTCCACTGATGCCTGTTTTTGTCTGTGTGAAGGAGTCTCAGCCCAGGTCTGGTCTGCTGCAGTCCTCCCTGGTCACCTTGTACACCATGTACCTGACCTGGTCTGCCATGACCAACGAGCCTGGTAAAATGTTTCACCTTGCTGTTTGTACTGTGAAGCTCTTTGAATTTCCTGCAACCTAAACAGACGATGTTTAACCATCTGTTCTATCTACTAACCTCATCATACCACCCTCAAATCACTCTAGGACACCATGAGCACTCTGGTCTGAAGTGTACGTGAGGGTTAGGGTAACACATTCTGGTTTTAATAAGTAGCAGGAAATGTGGGAAATGGCTCACATGTTTTTTTGTGCATATGCATTGTTTATACATCTAGCCCTGAGAAGATGATTAAAGTCATAACACATATTAGCGCAGCATACTGTCCATCAATTTTTGATATCACCCTCATGAATGACATAACCAAACTGTCTAGTGAATGAGTTAACTGTCAGTCAGACCAGAATTAAAAGGCATGAATGTGTGTGTATGTGTGATGCTGTTGTTATGAGGAATGCACCTCTGTTCCACAAACAGACTCAAGTCATCTACTAATAATGTTTCCTTCTCATTTGTGTCTCACAGACAGGAAGTGTAACCCAAGCCTTCTGGGTATTATCGGGCTGAACAGCACCAGTCCTACAGGTCAGGACCATGTGGTTCAGTGGTGGGATGCCCAGGGGATTGTGGGATTGATCCTATTCCTCATGTGTGTCCTCTATTCCAGGTGAGGAAGCCCTGTGCAGGTTAATAATCATCAGTTAATAACCAGCCTGCAGATGAATAGTTAGTCTCTCAGTTGTTGTTTGACACAGAAGTTGACAGCACCATGTCCTCTCTGGTCTCTCTTTTCCTCTGTGGTCCATCAGTATTCGTAATTCATCCAACGCCCAGGTGAACAAGCTGACTCTGACCAGTGACGAGTCTGCTCTGATTGAGGACGGGCCGCAGACTGACAGCTTTGAGGAAGGCAGCAGTCTGAACAGAGCTGTGGACAATGAGAAGGACGGTGTCACCTACTCCTACTCTTTCTTCCACTTCATGCTCTTCCTGGCTTCACTTTACATCATGATGACACTCACCAACTGGTACAGGTAAGCCTCACGCTGCAGAGGAGATACATCATAGTACTGCCACACAGTAAGAAGTGATTCAGTTAAAGGTGTTGGTCTATAGTTTTCCTACTGTTGACAAATCCCATCAAATAGTTTTTAAATGTTATGCACACAGGAGGAAATGGTGCACTTGTAGGGGACTATTTTCAGCAGTGGATTGATTCCAGTGAATCATATCACTCTAGTGAATATGTCTGGCAGCAGGATTGTGTGTGTGGGATTGAGTCAAAATAAACTATTGTGTTGAGCGAGTGGACGTACCTACTGGCTCTTTAATGTTTCAGCCATGGACAGTGACATTCTGTTCAGAGATTCCCAGCACAGCCAAAGTGAAATTAAGAAAAGATGACGCTTTTCTTAAGTGTGTGTGTGTGGGGGGGGGGGGGTTACATAAGAATAAAACGGCACAAGAGTAAACAGACCATGTACAGTTAAAAGGATCAATTCACCCAAATTACAAAAAGTTTAACACACACTGTATTTTCATACCTTGCTCTAGTGGTATCTATCCATGCAGACAATTTAGGTTTTATTTGTCTGCCTCCACCCCAATACAATGGAGGTGAATGATTTCATTTGTGGTGCTCACATGTTTTAAAAATGACTTTTAACATTCTTAACATCTCTGTCCCAAAGCAGTGTCCTTGTTATTTGGACCATCTACAGAACACATTGGAGAAAGTAGAAAGAAGTGTCACCGTCACAAGTTGTCATTTGTTGTTTTTAATTGGTTGCCCGGCTTTAAGAAAGGCTGATCTTATGTACTATGAGCCTGTCTGAGGACAGATGCCCGAGGAGTGAGAATAAAGAAAGAAAGAAAGGAGGAGTGTCAAGACAGGAACACATAAGAGTGCTGATGAACTCTTGTTGAGACTGTGATGGACATTGAATGATGTCACTGTCATTCACAAACTAAATTTGATTCGCCTCCATTGTCTTGAGTGGAGACAGAAATCTCCAAAGATGGCCAAATGAACCCAAACTGTCTGGAGAGTCACAGCTATAGAGGGAAGAGAATTATTTTTATATAAATTGGCTAAACTGACCCTTTTAAAAAGACACATGGGTGCAAGAGCTCTATCTACAGACGTATTTCTGTCAAAAGTGAATTATTTATTCCGTCAAGGTCCGTTTATTTTTACTGCCAATACAAAAAAAAAAGATTTTACTCCGCCACCGCCTTTCCGCTTTGTATACTATTTAACAGCAAAGTAAAGAGATGCTTGTTGTTCCAGACATCAACACTTGTTGCAGCTTCCCACGGTTGTATATGCATCGATTTTATGTGTCTGTTTTCTCAAATAATCAAAGGTATGGCCATTTAATTTAATGTGCACCTACTTTTCTGTGGGGAGGGGTACTGACACCTGGTATTAAATGGGACCCAGGGCTGAATTATATAAGACCGTAGTATTGTTGTACTCTGACGTTACCGGTTCTTTTATTGGTACTTTTTAACATTTTGGTGTAATTTATTATCATGTTGCAGCCTTTCCTTGGCTCTGTGTGTGTGTGTGTGTGTGTGTGTGTCTCTCTCTCACACACACACACACACACACTGACACACACGCAGAGCACAGGTCAAGTGAAGATAACTTGAAGATTACTTGAGTTGATGACAACTATGCTTGTTACTTTAAGTGCAAGAAAACCTTCACAAGTTAAAAGCCAATACTTTATCAATGCACCTGTTCGACAAGCATAAACATGTAGAAAAGTGATATTTCAATCTGCTTTGTCCGCAGTCTCCCATCCACTGCCCCTATGTTTTACACAACCACAGTGCGCTAGCTTAGCTAATAGCGAATTCTTACAAACAAGCTGTCTGTATGTAGTCTGTTTTGCTGGTTTAAACTTTTTTTTTTTTAAACATTAAACAAGGCCATCATCAAGGGTTAAATCTAAATCTTTAGCTGTGTGCGGATTGATCCGACACTTTCCCTTTGATGTTCTGTATGTGATTTACTATTCCAGATATAAAGATATGAGCATGTAGACTCATATAAAGTTGCTCTCACCGTGATGTTTCATTTTTGGATGATAGGGTTTTTTGATACATTTCCAGCACAACCACAATGAAGGTGAATTGCAGAAAATGTTTCATTTCTGTAGAACAGCAACATTAAAAATACCAGCTTCAGTCAGTTCTGTTCTCTCTGCAGCCCTGATTCCAACTACGAGGCCATGACCAGCAAGTGGCCATCTGTGTGGGTGAAGATCTCCTCCAGCTGGATCTGCATCGCCCTCTACGTGTGGACGCTGGTGGCTCCGCTGGTGCTGGTCAACAGAGACTTTGACTGAAACACATGCTGTCCTGCTGCTCATACACATTCATGCTCTGCACCTGTGTTTTGTTTCAGCAAAATCAGTAAAGGAGAAGGTAGCTAACCCTGGGGCTGCGCTCAGACTGGCTGGAACATTCAGGATTGTTTAGTTTGGTGGCTGTGGCTCTGCTGCAGCTTCCTCCCTGCAGGGGCAATGAATGGAGAGCTAACAAAAGATGTTCTATCTCTGAAATGTCTCCCAGCTCTGACTGCAGCCCAGTCCCATCTCCTATAATGTCCCTGTCATTGTAATGGTCTCCATGCTGTTGCCATTGTAAATATATCCTGTGTAATCCAGTTAGTGACTTTTTCTTTCACTAAAGACAGAGTTGCATGCTTTTCCTTTGAAACTTGATGTGACATAAACAGTAGCTCTATGTAAAGCTTTTATGAGGTTGGTTTTGATCTGTGCGCAGCAACAGTTGAACTTTGTAGTGTTACATACGAAAATGCTGATACATGTAAAATAACTGAATTATGAATGAGCAGGACTCCAGCTGTGGCAACGAGAGATCACTAACTAGTACCATCACAGACAAGCAGTGCTGTTAAGTGTGTGTTTGTGTGTGGTATTCTAGTCTAGTTCTATCAAGTGTTAAAGCTCTATCAACTGTTTGTTCACTCTGCAGTCTGCACACTCCTTAGCACATACACAACAAAGGCATTCCTGTTTTTGTTGGTTCTGATTTGCTCTGAATTTTGACTTTAAATGTAAAAATGAAATGGATTGTTTGAAACTTCTAGGTAAGTTATTTGGTATATTTAGCATGTAGTTTCTCACAGACTTATTAAGTGTTCGTATATGTTTGTCACACCTGTGCTTTTATCCTAATTTGATTTTTCCTCTGACATGTAAAAGTATATTGTAACTCATTTCATAAAATTTAGGGAAAAGAATCCATGTCTTTTGTGTCTTGCATCTGTGTGGCTGAACTTTGCTAACTGAGGCCTGTAGTTTCACAGACAGCAGTATGAACTCACAGAAAGAGGTATCAAGGCTGAAAAGGTGGTGCTCATTAAAAAAAAAAAGGCTGTGTGGGTTGTCCCTCTATTAAGAAATTAAGTAGCCTCCAAATCAAACTAATCTCCAACTGCTGACACATCTCACTCACTAGCTGAGAGTAAGGGGAAACACTGTCTTAATACCTCATGTCATTAAATGACTTTAAGGATGGGTCTACACATTTTTCAAATCTGTCTTAAACCAACAAAACAAAACTGAAAGGTTTTCCTCACTGTTATTCCTCCTGTTCATACTGACTATTAAAAGATCCCCTTCAAACTTTCAGTGTAAGTGATGGAGGCCAAAATCCACAGTGTGTTCACACAGTCATTTTGTGCAAAAATGCATTTTAATTGTTGATGTGAAGTTTATATGACGCTTCAGCAGTCTAAGTTAGTCATGTCAAGTGCCACATTTATCTGCCACATTTACAGTCTTTTTGGCTTCAAATTCCATCTTTGTGTTTCCTCGGACAGTGTTTCCCTGTTGAGCTGTGATGGAAGTAGAGTAACAAAACAAGGGACTTTGGCACAAAAAAGACTTAACAATGAAAGATATCTACTTGATTTGACTCATTTGGACGGTTTCAGATAAACTATTAAATACTTTTTTTGCACAGGAGGACGACTGGATTTTGTCCCCCACCACTTACATTGTAAGTGTATTATGAAGGGATCTTCTAATGGTCAGTATAAACAGGATGAATGATTATGGCAACAAAAACCTGATTCAATGTTCATTTGGGCACCTGACTGTTGTTTTAAGACAGACTTGAAAAGTTGTGAACCCGTCCTTTAACCAGTATGAATTTTGTGTGCATAAAAAATCTTATTTCTTCAGGAAAGTAGTTTTAGTTGTAGTAGTGGATCTTGCAGTGTGTCCTGGGGATTCTGTCCACATGTTTAAATCTGTCATTGATTAGGCCTCATATTTCATGAAGGCTGCAGCAGATGTGTTCAATGGTGTTGAGACTAGTATCTCTCCACCCTACATATTCCATATGTACAACGCTGGAGAGATAGTCTTACCACTCAGAGAATCTGGATTACATATGTAACTTATATTAAACAGGAATGCATGAAAAATGAAAGCAGTAAAAATGTACAGAAAAACTACAGTGTGTGTGTTCATTTGACATGTGTGACATGTTTTTAATATTTTTTAGACAAATAAGGGGATCTATGACACAGAGGAATAAGATATATCAGGCTTTGGATACATACACAATGCTTGTTAGGGTCATGTCATTGTTGGTTTGGGTCTTTTCATGGGAAATAAAGAATATTTCCTATTAGTAAACAGACAAGTTTCAGGCTTGATCTCCTGTTTCAGTCTCCTGGGTATGTTAAGAAGCAACAAAGCTTCAAATGAACACTAGTTATGCTTTATTGTAACTGCAAGGCTTGCAACAATGACAGTTTTGGGATGGGGACAGGTCACAGGGAAGTCATTCTCTGGCTTTACCAGAAGAAAAGGAGAGAGGATGCAGGCACTTCTAGAACAGACACAGGAGAGGAGTTTCCATTTATCACAACATGAACATAGTGAGGCAACTCAATACCACGAGCTCTACAACAACAAACTGAATGAAATAATTTACAGCTTTTCCACTGTGAGATCAGGGCTCTGCATTCAGCTTACACATTTGACACTTGATTCTTTTTTCAGTTCTCTGGTGTTTCCAAACCGTGAACTGTGTTGACTTATTTAACAGGGGGCTGTGAGATTTGAGGATTTAAGGAACAACTGTGACAAAATTAGGAAGTGTATATTTAAAAACGTGATGAATGTTTTAGCTTCTCATTATTGACAACTGGGACGGTAGACCTTGTAACTGTTCAAGTATGTTGATAGCAGTGATTCACACTGGGAATAGAGGATAACTTTGCTACATGGAAAAAAACAAAGTTGATCACAACATCAGACTGACCAAAATAAATTATTTGTGTCCAAGTTGGAGCATTTCATCATTTCAATACTGTCATGCATGTCCAGTTATATTACTAATCGTTAACACTGGTCCTAAACCTCTATACAATCACCATGATGTGTCACATCCTCCTCATGTACTATAGAGGATGAATGTATTTCTGGTGCTCTTGCGTAAAAGATAAAGTGACACTGGCTGAAGCTTTTTGGGTGTTTTTCCTGTGTTTCCCTCATTTTTTATTTTGCTTCAGCATGAGTCACATGAAAAACATTCACTCTTGGTTTCTCTCTCTCAAACTAAAAGATGAACGTTGCCTGATGATACCCAAGTTCCCCCTCTTCTCTGCATGTTACAGTCACAGTTGGATGGCAGTATCACCTTCTGAACACTTTCAGCAAGTCAGGGTTTAATGACAAAAATTGACACACACACACACCATTCTTTTGATGCAAAGTGTCACAACACACACACACACACACACACAAGTGAAGATATGTCCACTAACAGGGGAAGAAGTTTGCCGAGTTGTCATTATATGAACTTTGGGGAAAAAAACCCAGTTGTCATGTGACCAGAGCTTTCAACTGCAAGATGTGATTAAAAACTAATTTTTGTGGTTTCTAAGGTAAAGAAGGAACTTTCAAGCTCTGACCGTTCAGTTACAGTATATTATTCTATTGCTAGATGAATGCAGAGCAATACTAATGTAGGACTGCCACAACAGAGTGGACACACACGGATCACATTCTTTACATACTCACTTCACACTGCCACTGTAGTTGTATTTTCATGTTTCATCACTCACAGAGCCAGCTCCATCAGATCACTCACCAATGTCACATCTGTATCCAAAAACCTGCTAACACATTCAGACTGTCTATCATCTATTGTACACCTTGCTTTGAAATGTCTGTCTCATCCTCTGCCCTGCCAGACCAGGCTTCACTAACCACACACTGATGTGGAAACTGAAATGACTTGATTATCTGTGTCTTGTTTGCAAGACAGATAATGTACAGTCCCAGATAGTGTACAGTCCCTTCTTGAGAACACCTTTTGTCCCAGCTCTCAAGAATGTTGCCTTCATTAAATAAATGTAGCTAAATTATCTTCCAAAAGTCTGCACTCAAAGAGAAATGAGCTGGCTGAGCACAACACTATCTTAAGGAATGTTACTTTATGAAGAAGATAGATGTGTAGCAAAAACAAAAATGGCAATAAATAGATTTTCAGAAGTATATACAAAAGGTTCAGTCTGCTAATAGCAGTCAGGTGACGATGTCTCCTCACTGATGTGATGCAGTGCTTTACTGATGGTGAAGTTACTGATGAGCAGAGACTTCTGTCTCTATACCTGACAACTCAGAAATGAAGCTATGTGGAGGGAATCTAGGTCCTGCTGTCCTGTGCTTACACCAGCCACAGTTTGTGCCTCTCATGTCAGTTTCAAATCAAAAAAGTTCTCCTATCATCAAAAACAAATAGGTTAAACCTTCAGACACATGGCAGGAAAATCTGTGTACTTTTCTGAACCCCTGCCTGTTTTTCCTTGATTACAGGGTAATGGCAGAATCACTACATGTCTTCACTAGACAAGTCAGGCTACTAAGAAATGCCATCAATTTGTATGACAGTGGTACATGATGAGAGTACCACATGTTAAGTCTTATTTCTGTAACTCAAATGCCATCTTCAATACAAAAGTCTTATGAGGCACGAACTGCAGCTGTTCTTCAGCCTGTCTGGTACTTTCTGATGTTCTGACAACTCAACAAACACACCCCTCAGGCCAGAGAGGTGAGGGGATATTAAACTGTCAGTACTATCTGGAGGAGGGAGGGGTGTAGTCTGTGGCGAGCCAACATCAGTGGGATCAGCATTACAGTCTGCTGCTCACATTCTGTCCAGCAGGGAGGAGTCGGCCTCCGGGCCACCAGGACTCAGTTCACACAGGTAAAAGAGGGTCTCCTCGCTGGCCTCGGCCTCTGTCAGAGGCTCCAGGCGGATCAGAGAGCTGTGGCCTGGCTGCTTCAACTCCAGGCCAGTGTCCAGCAACTCTGCAGGTGGCTCGGCCTCCACGGAGGCACCAGAGCTGGAGGAGGACTGGGAATGGGTATTGGAGGTACCGGTGCTGCTGCTGCCTGGGCCCAGGTCCAGCTCTGGAGGAGGGGTGCAGCCATCAAGGAAGGCCAGCAGTGGGCAGGTGGTGTATTGGATCAACTGCTTATCTGAACACAAATGCAAGAAACTATCAGCCTGGACAAAGTCAGAAATTGAAGACCAAATTGTGCCATTTTTGAATAAAAGAAAGTTTAAGGGGAAACACATGCATGCTCCATAATACATCCATGGCACACACAAACGAAAACAATAGAGGTAAAATGAACTGTATGACTTTGTTGCATTTTCAAAACATCAGAATTGCAGATAGATGACAAGCTGATGACGTGTCTCTGCTTGTACTTTTTTCCGTTTCCTTTGTAGTTTTACAATTTACCATACACTCATCTCACAGTCATCTCAAACTGATACTGTATAGTATGACACAGACCGCATCCAAAATTGTATCAGAGCCGTCTTGAACAGTGTGATGAGCAATAAACTTACATAATCATTGCCGCACAGTATGAAGGCTTCTTTAGACAGCCATCCCCAAAACACCAAAAAAGCCCTGAAGCTGTTCTGTGGTGGAACAGCTCCTTACTTACTTAATTTGTCATCCATCTGTTTGATGATTGAAAGGATCAAGTGTGAGAATGTAATATAGTGTTGGATGGTAGTACACTAATGCACAGCACAGAGTGTGGACAGCATGCAGGATTTCCAGCCAGGGTATAGTTGTAAAGTAGCAAACTTGTGATCACAAGAATGAATGCAAATGCAACTAATATCTACATTATTTGTAACAGCTTGCGATTCTTTCCAATCCTCCCAGTTTAGTCACATTTCCACTGTGCTGACTGGATGACATTTGCAGACTTGACAACAGCAGACAGATGTTACACTTCTAAATGTGATTTTTTTCTTTATTTCTCCATTAAGCGTGGCTGGGTTTGAGGAACAATTAATAACATGAATTATTCAGGATATGGGGGCAGGAAAAGTGATAAATACAGTCATGAGTGTGTGCCAAGCAGCAACCTCAGGGGCTGAAAAATGAAGCCAATGCAGAAGTGCCCAAAACTGCAGTTCCTCGAATGGGCACTGCTGCCACTCATTGCAGCATGCCATCACATTGATGTTATTTTGGATTTGCATAAAATTTAACTGCTAATTGAAACACTGTCTACATTCCTATTAATGAATTAACTCTTATACGTCAGTAGGGATGGGTACCAAACTTATATACTGTTATGACACTGACCGAATTGCTATCGACTGCTTACTATCGACTATCAAAAAACGCCTTGTCGTTCGGAATATCAGAAATATCAGAAACATATTCTGATACCTAACGGAAGCGGAGCTGTCCAGAACATCCGGCTGTAGCTTCTCAACTGAAACAGTAACGGCAGAAACAGCAGCAGTGTCTACAGCGACTCCATCAGTGGCAGGAGGTTGGACCAAAACACGTAACCTACAGATACGAGACAAAGCTGTATTAAAATATCGAAGATGATGACTGTTTGACATCAAAACAGCTTGTAAGGCTCGGCTAACATTAGCTGGGGACTACTATGTTGTTATGTTCAGTGTTATGGTCACATAAAGACTGCTTCACAATGTTAGCGTCCATCGCAAGTTGCTGTTTTGACGTCAAACGATAAGCAATATCATCATCTTTGATATTTTAATACAGCTTTGTCTTGTCTTACCTGTAGGTTACATGTTTTGGTCCAACCTCCTGTTCCTAATGAAGCTGCTGTAGATGCTGCTGCTGCCTCCACTGGCTACGTTTTGAGCTGTTAACCCGGCTAGCATTAGCAGACATTATACTACACAAAACAACTGTCATTAGCAACAGATAAAACTGTTTATGTTAATGTTAATTAGCTGTACAGAGACACTCAACACGCTTTCTTTTTGAAACTAACCAACGTTAAAACTAGTGAGTTTTGCTGATTGATGAGTGTTACAGTCATCACAGTCACAGCACATGCTGGGTGCCACATCCAGACCTCATTAGCTGACATTATGGGTTTAATTGTCGTGCTAAGATTACCTGGATGGCACCAACAGTGTGAAAGTGACTGTGGTAATTAGGTTTATATTTTTTAATGTTATGAAGCTGCTTTGAGTGTGTAAAAATACCATGGAGCTGAAAAATAAAACCCAAGATTTGTGCTGTAATGTAATTTTCTTTTTGTTACAATGGATTTTGTAAAATTGGTATAGAAAAAAGTATCGTTCAGGAAGTGGTATTGAAGTCAAGGTATCAGTATTGAAAAATACAATACCCAGTCCTATATGTCAGTGTAGATGGCAAAAATCACATTTGCTCAGTTCTTCAGGTCAGCTGAGGCTGAAGTGTAAGTGGCTCCACTTACCTGTGTTGCCTTCCTCTGTCCTGCCTCTGTTTAGCTGTGCTGTATTCTCTTTGGAGGACACACTCTCCTGAAAACACATGGAGAGGAAGTGATAATACAAAGCAAACCCAAGAAAAAGATATGGCCTAGAAATGGCATTAAATTGTGTTCCTGATATTTTGTCACCCCCACGTATGTTAATGGGGTGGACAACTTTTCAACTTAAATGCACAATATGTCATTTTAGCCACTAAGGGTCTCTCAATCAAAACAGTAACAAAAGACAGAGTCTGATGACATCGTAAAGTAGCTTCTTCGGGTTAGGATTACTCCAGTGTTCATCATTCCGGATGTTTTTACTGGGAGCCGCAGAGGTCTCCTCCTCTCCAAAACAAACAGACCCGGTGATTAAAACAGGTAAAAACAATGAATAAAGCAGTTTAACGTAAAAAAAAAAAAAAAAAAATCAGTGTTTCTATGACGCTGCTCGGCTGGCACCAGACATCCGGTAGGGGCTGTTAGCTGAGCTGCTGCTAACGTTTGCTCAGATTGTTTCTCTGATAACTTAAGATCAAGAAGTTCAGCAGGTTTCTACCGGGAGCCAAATTATTCACCAAAAACAAACATACACGGGAATAAAGATCGGTAAAAATACTGAATAAAGCTGTTTCACCTGAAAAATCAATATTTATCCAAAGATGTTTGGCGAGCACCGGACTTCCAGGAGGGGCTGCTAGCCGAGCTGCTGCTAACGTTTGCCTAGCTTGTTTCTCTGATAACTTAAGATCCAGACATCTGATTACTAAAATCCTTCATCTGGTTAAAAGATAGTCAAAAACGACCAAGATCTAAAGCGTTTATCATAAAAACGCAGCTTAAAACTGCATAAAAGTCCAGTTATAAAAGTTTCTGTTGAACAACCACAAAGCCGACATATCTTGTATGCATATATTCTTTGGTGGACGCCATTGTGGCAAACAGCCACAATGCCGATGTTTTATCTTGTATGTGTATGATCTTTGGTAGACGCAATTGTAGCGGACAAACACAATGCCGACACATGCATCTTGTGTGTGTATACTCTTTGGTACAGGGGTGTGACGCCATTGACAGGTGACCAAATCAAACGGACCATTACCTTGATTAAAATTACAGATTTCTCTGAGTTTGAAAATTGTTGGAAACATTTGGGATAATGTAAGTACACCACTCAACAAAATATATAACATAGGTCTAGTTGTTTTTAGACATTTTAATGCACAATAGTTACATATTATAGCTTAAATGGACTGTGGTGTACTGGAGTATGACCTCAATAACAAACAAAGTAGAATTATCACCTTTCTGACAACATCAACAAAAAGTGAAAATATATAAGCTTCGTAAAAGTAGGATTTATGGCAGAGCTGTTGTATTGAATTGCATGGTTAGCACATTACCTTTGACTTATCTTCATGTGCGGATGGAACAACAGCCACCATCAGCTGAGTCATGCCCCTCACTCTAAATGCTACCTGTCTGCTGTGTTCTGCTCTGATGACTCTACATGCTGCTGTCTGAGCCTCTGTGCTCAGTCATGCTTCTAGAAAAACTTCTTTGCCCTGTGATTCTGACACATAATTATGTTAACTTCATGTTTCACATTGCTTCCTACAACCAAATTACCTTGATAGGTATGGAAATTTGTGAGCATGATGTCACATTCTCAACAGTGTGTTTGTCAGCTGATCCATAAAGCTGAACGGGAACCAATTAGATATGTTGTGTTCAGTCTGAGGATGTATTGATCAGGTGAATGTGTTCTGCTTTAGTGTGTAAGTGATGTCATTTTACCTCTAGGGCATCAAAATCCATGCCAAACTGTTTTCCATAAAGCATGGCCTGGAAGTCCTCTAGACTGCAATCAATACTGTCCAGATAGTCCATCAGCTCCATCCTGACACACATACACACACACACTCCATTAGTATCTTGCAACTCTTATTTTTATTATTATCATTATTATTATTCTGCACTTGTAGTATTTCAACATCAATGTATCAACAGCACATTGCTCCAGAATGAGTAACACTGCAGGGTGGTATCAGGACTGTGGCTGCCCATTGGAGGGCACTTTAAAAACAGCCACTGTGAAAACAACCATAATATATAAATTAAGTAAAAAACACATAGGTCAGAATATTGCTTTCATGTGTCCATGACCCAGTAGGTAGTCCCGATATTCAGTCTGGTTTTTGGGAGGATGAGGGCAGTATCACAGCTTTATTAAGGTTTTGCTTTATCACTCACTTCTATTTTTGTTTCAGAGTTAAAAAGAATATCAGTTTCTGATGTATTTAATCAAGTTGTTTGTAGATGACAAACTTGAGATGGAGTCATAGACCCTGACTGATACTGGCTTTTTGAGGCTGATACTGACATACATTTGTGAGATGTTGATTGTTTTGATCAGAATTGATTAAATGTGGTTCTTAAAAGAAGTATGACCAAGATATGTAGTGAGTGGGGCATCTTGAAATGTAAAAATAAACTTGGCAGTCCTCTCTTGTGGACAAACTATGCAGTGGAAACATTGGCTGTGTCTGAAATCACTCCCTTGTTCATTCATGTCATGAAGGCACTTGAGAGACTGGTTCTGGCCACCTTGAACCCCAGGTGAAACCAGCTCTGGACCCTCTTCAGTTTGCGTACCAGCCTCATGTTGGTGTGGATGATGCTGTTATCTACCTGCTGCAGCGCATTCACTCTCACCTGGATGGAAGTGGTGGCACTGTGAGAATCATGTTTTTTAATTTTTCCCAGCGCCAGTAATACCATCCCACCAATTCTACTGAGTGAGAAGGTGCTCAGGATGGGTGTCATTGCGCCTACTGTCTCCTGGATTGCTGACTATCTTTCAGACAGGCCCCAGTTTGTGCAGCTGGGGAGCTCCCTGTCTGATGTGGTCATTAACACAGGAGCACCACAGGGGACTGTCCTGTCTCCATTTCTGTTCACTCAGTACACCTCAGGTACTGAGTGAACAGTAAGATGAGGACTGTGACCAGGCTCATTAACATCATGGGAGAGACGGTTGGAGTAGTGGAGCACTACAACTACCTGGGTGCCCACTTGAGCAACGGACTGGACTGGAGGACCAAGACTGACGCTGTGTACAAGAGGGGGATGAGCAGACTCTATTTTCTGAGGAAACTCAGATATTGTATAGACAATGTATGCAACAAGATGCTGGAGATCTTCTACCAGTCTGTGGTTGTGAGTGTCATCTAATGTGCTGTGGTCTGCTGGGGGAGTAGCATCAGTGCCAGAGGTGCCAGCAGGATCAACAAACTCATTCACAAGGCCAGATCTATCATTTGTCAAAACCTAGAGACATTTGAGTCAGTGAGGAACAGGAAGTCACTGAACAAACTGCTCTCCATTATGAACAATCCATCCCACCCCCTCCTTGATACACTAAAGAGACAGAGGGGCTCATTTTCCAACAGACTCATTCAGCTCCGCTGTCATAAAGAACCACACAGGACATCATTCTTACTTTTCACCATAACACTGCAGAACAGCTCATCTCTGTTGCATTACCAACCACTGCACTACACCTGTAAATATTGTTTTTCAGACTTATATCATATACAGTATATCTATTATTCATTGCCACTTTGTCTTGTGCACCTTATTATTACTCTTTTTCTCTACTATTACTGTTTTTGATATATATATTGCACATACTGTAACTATTCAATACTTCAGTGTCTTGCTACGCAGACCTGCAATTCTGCCTTTTAATTTATTGTCATTTGTTCATTTTTTGCCATTTGTTGTAACATGTTATTGTCAGTTTTTCTTGACTATAGTTGGCTATGCTGGTATAACACAATAATTTCCCTCGCAGGATCAATCATTCACTACTCCCTATACACAGACACTCAACAGTTTACTCAGTAGGGAGCAGTAATAAAGACACTCAATTATAGCAAAAATCATGATTATTTTGGTCAATACTGATATTACAATTATTTTATATGATTACTCACTGATTTTGGAAAGAACATACATTTATTGAACTTTTTAAAAAATGTGTCTTTTTAACAGTGAATTTCCTTGAACCTTAAATATAATTCAACTGAAAAACATAAAAAAAAAGAGATAAATAAATAAAATGAATGTATAATATATAAATACATATTTAAATAAATAATATAAAAATAAATAAAAATATCTTAGATAAAAATAAGATCAACTGTGCTGTAGTGCACTTCCACAACCTGCTGAAAACTACTAAACATATATTCAATATATAAATAAATAAAAATATTATTTAGTGATTGTCAAGATGCATGTAACCAGTAGTAACCAGGTTACAGCTGGTTTTCTCCAGAAAGCTGATTTCTTAATGGTCATGTAAACAAGAAACCTGCTTTCAGTAATTGAAAAACCTGGTTTCCAAAGGTAGATTTTATTCCCTGGAGAACACTGATTTCTCTGCCATGTGTAAGCATAACAAGGTTTCTAATCAGCTTTTTACAAGTAAGCATGTGAACAATAATGACTGCAGTCAGAGAATGCACGGCGCCACTTGGCTTGATGAAAGGAGAGATGGTTATACGGGGCGAAGCGTCCTCGTATCTAAAATAATAGCATCCTAAGTCCAACTGAAACTAAAATAAAGTAGCCTGTAGATGACTAAATAAGTCAGTTCACCACTGAACATTTGACCGTTAAATTCAGACACATTCATGCTGTGGGGAAGACCTCTGCTCTGCCTCTCACTGCGCTGTCCCGCTACTCCTACACACTGTGCACTGGATTTATAACACAAGACAAAACCAGAACATTATTTCCAAACAGAATGCGGCACAATAATCGTTTTATCTCGATTATCTTGTTTTCAAAATCCTTGGCAGCCAAAATCATAAATGAAAATAAAATCTGATTAATCACCCAGTCCGAAGCAGAAAACCAAGATTTCAGAATCAACATCATTGTGCGTCATCAATG
The DNA here is from genome assembly GCF_963924715.1 of Thunnus thynnus. Classification (NCBI taxonomy): domain Eukaryota; kingdom Metazoa; phylum Chordata; class Actinopteri; order Scombriformes; family Scombridae; genus Thunnus; species Thunnus thynnus. The sequence goes on from NC_089534.1 coordinate 29,932,691, forward strand.
TCAAGAGTTGCACAACAGTACATATCACATCTATACAGTGTGGAGCATCTACACACTCAGAATTCAGACACCCTGTAAAATGGCAGAGGGTAAATGTAGTGCACTGTATAGTAAATAGGGAGTGATTTGGGACACAGCCACAGTTTCATGCTGATACCTATATCTGCAATAAGGTAATATCAGCCAATTTATTGGTCTAGCTCTAACTCATATCAATAAATATACGTTGGTCAAATATCCAAAGTAGGATTCTTTCTAGTTTTTAGGCAGAATGAAGAGCAGTATTTTGCATGTGTATACAGTACATTAAGTCAATGGTCCATGTTTACTTTCAACTCAATACAGAAAAATGCATCAAAATTCTTCCCTTTGTCTTAACAATAGTACAATGAACTGTTAACAATGTTATATAAAACACATGGAAAATGACAGATTTTCAAGAACACTGGTAGGACCATTTCCTGTAGTTCACTACCAGCCCATTCTTTATAGACCCCAACATAAACTGCATTTTTCTTGTGATCTACCTTGATGTACTTACTTTCCCAGCAGGTTGATGTTCTGTGATATTGCTCCGTTCTCATTCAGTATGGAGTCCATCATTTTGACCGGGTCTTCCAGACTGAGGCCTGACGGTTTATTGAGCTGCAGGGCACTGCTGTTTGGTTCACTGCTGTCCGAAGTGCTGCTCCTCTGCTCCTCTACTGCTGCCAACACAGCAGCCTCTGTCAGTTTGGTGTCATCTGTGCAGGTGGTGCTCGCCTCTGTCTCACCTGGCAACCCTGTGTAGCTGTCCAGTTCTACTTCCACGATTTCTACATCACTGAGGGAGTTTCAAACAGCATGTTATTAACAAAAGACATATTGCTGACTGATATACACACTTAACCAAAGTTTATAGTAAAGGGAATCCCCTCACTCTGCTTTTGCAATTAAAACACTTTATTTATTTATTAAATCAAGGCATCAAGCAAAACTTTTATTCCCTACAGGCGTTCTTCTTTTTCCAGAGAGCTCATACTTGGGGGAAGGTTTTGGGGCCTCTCTGTGCACCGGCACAAGAAAAACTAGATGTTCAAGTCTTTTTCCAAACTTATTCAAAGGTAGACACACATTTATGTATTACAGTATGTTTTTGGCACTAGACCTAATTCTTTGAATTTAAAAAATAATTTGTCACACCACTCAAGAAAGTAGAGGAATTTAAATATCTGGGTCTCTGGCTTGATTCTCAACTTTCTTTTAAGCCCCATTTTGACTCTATAATAGTCTATAATAATAAGTAAGTCTAGATTTGTTTTGAGGTGTCCTTATAGAACCTATCACTGTTTCATGTATGAGTTCCTATATTGGTTAACACCTAAATCTAGAAGACATTTTCACTGGTTGCAATTTATTAGGGTTGAACTCACACAAACTGAGTTTGTGTGGGTTTATCATTATTATTATTATTATTATTAGGGTTCAAACCTCCAAAGGGGTAGAGATAAAGATGGCCACCTCCGTGTATTGCTGCGCAGCGGTTTGTCCTGTTTTGTTTGTAAACTCAGTGTTTTGCTACAGTACCCGGAGCTCTTTCACCAGAGTAGAGCCCAAGAATATCAGGGAGACAACTCCAACCCATGTGTGGAATTACTGGACATTTTGGTGCACTCACCTTTGTTCACGCAATGAAATGGCGCAGGAGAGTGAGAAGAGCCAGAGCTCTCCTGCAGCTCCACCGACAAGGACAACGCGCTCCATTACCAGGTGCATTTCTTTCTAACTTCCTATCACTGTGCAACAAACTAGATGAACTCCAGCTACTGGTGAGGAAGAACAGACACTTTTCTTCATCTTCTGTTTTGTGCTTTACATAAACTTGGCTGTGTGGATCAACACCAAACTCTGAGCTGCAGCAAGTGGGCTTCCAGCTAAATTCACACTAAATCAGGCTCTGTGGTGGAAATGCTAGTCCTTCCATTCATTTGAATGGGGGTAGTGCGTTTAGGCTGCAGGGGTGGGGGCTGCAGAGGAGCCACAGCGGCCTGCGGCAAGAAAGTTGAACAACTTTTGGAGAAACACACCCCGATGTTATACTGGCGATCAGACTGATCAGAATTGTACAACCTTGCCATGGGGAAGGACAAAGACGTTACTAGGAAGAGGGGAGGACATCTCTCTTCATTTGATGACGTTAAAGGTAAAGTTAGGCTTTGCTGACAACTTTCTGACTCATTTTAAAAAAGATAAGAGAAAAAGATAGAGAGAGAGATGAGAGCACCAGTGAGTGAGAGAGGGAGCAGCTATGGTCAAGTGAGCTAGAGAGTGAATAAAGAGAGGGAGCGGAGATAGCGAGAAAGCTGGTGAATCAGATCAATAAAATGTTATTTTCTGATTGTTTCACAGCGATTACGTTCTACAGCACAAATAAACATACCCACACCCTCACATACTTCCATGCAACCCAGCAGCAGTGCTCTGCAACACCTGATTTGGTCTGAATACAGGCTCTGAGGCCTCTTCCCCCCCTTCAACACCTCTCTCCATCTCGGAGAGTGACTTCAACAGGCTCTTTAAGAGACAGAACCCCAGCAAAGCAGATGGACTAGACTCTGTCTCTCCATCCACCCTGAAGCATTATGCTGACCTATAGGTCTCTGGTGTAATAGACATTAAATGTGTAAATAATGCATGTAAACACACTGCGTGATAATACAAGTCAAGGATTTCTGTCTACAATTCTAGAACATGCGCTTCAACAAGCAGCAGCAAAGTCTGGTAGCTCTCAATTTTTACTAAATTTTACTTTATTCTGTTGTATTTCTAGTCAATTGCTGATGGATATTTCTGTGGGGAGAAGAGTTTACTCAAGAGAAGAGCTTCTTTCATTGAAATTGAGCAAATCTGGAGGATACCACCCTATTATAGCGGAGATAAAGAGGTGTTTCCGTGGTTGCTGTGCTGGTGCAAAGGTGAAGGCCAGGAAATGGAGATATAAGCCCTTTCCACCATCGGTCATCATGGGAAATGTCAACTCTCTGCCCAACAAAAGTGATGAGCTGGAGATATTGGTGAAGACTCAGAAAGTATACCGTGAGTGCAACCTCATGTGTTTTACTGAAACCTGGTTGAATTAAAACATCTCTGATTCCTGTGTGGAACTACCTGGCTTCACTCTCATACGGATGGACAGAGACACTAAAGCTAGTGGAAAGAAGAAAGGAGGAGGACAATGGAGCTTTTTCCCTATCTTTATTCAAGAGCGTGGTATATCAATTTGAGAGCATAATTTATTGATTTCACATTCAAATTTTGTAATTTGTCCCTCAAAACCCCTGCCCTCGCACTCAAATAGCCTCTGCTTGCGCTTAGATTTGCTCTGTTTCTGCTCATATTGTGTGCTTGCACTCAAATATAATGTTGCTTGCACAGATTTCCTGCTTCCAAGCTTCAGCTCTTCTCCTCGCACTCAGGCTGCTTCTGCGCCCTCGTGAAACTTCTGCTCTCAGATTTCCCCTCTGCTCTTGGATTTATTGTGCAACAACCCTGTCAAAATCCCCCAACCAATAGAAGGCCAGGTTTAGTGTTGACCAATGAAATGATCCCTGCCCCCTTGCAAGCTTGTTCGCTTTACTTCTTAGAGTGTCCCGTACAGGCGCGTACTCTTTAACTGGGTTCATCCACTCCCGCCCTCCAGGGCTTTATAAAATGTACTTCCCTTGCTTTATTTATGACTTTTGGAATAAAACATTTCACGTTCATTAATACACCAGCACCCGTGATTTTTATGAAAGTAGCTGCATACAGTATTATAGTAGCCGCATGGCACAGTGCCTGCCTGTTGGTGTGTTGGAGGAGAAAACGATGTCACCTTCATCATAAACGTTTCTATGGTTACGCCCATGTGAGAAGGCGAGATGGTCACTTGAACTTCTTTTTTTATATGAAAAATTGAAGTGATAAGCGTTACAAGGACCCACAGTTGTAGTTTTACTTCCTTTTGGGACCCACAGTTGTAGTTAGCTGGTGCTAACAGGCTAAGCTAACCGTGTCAGTGGCTTTGCACTAGCAGCAGTCCGAATGGAGGAGTGCCTGCAGTGCCCGCAGTTGTTGTTTTCCCAGCCTGGGAAAACAACAACTGCGGGTCCCAAAAATTTGAGTGCGAGGGCAGGGTTTTGAGGGACAAATTACAAAATTTGAATGTGAAATCAATAAATTATGCTCTCAAATTGATATGCCATGCTCTTGAATAAAGATAGGGAAACAGCTCCATAGAGGACTGGCTTTATTTGTGAATCAGAGATGGTGTAATCCCTTACATATTACTGTCAAGTAGAAGATGTGCTGTCCAGATATTGAATTACTGGCAGTTGGTATGAGACCATACTATGTACCAAGAGAATTCAGTCATATCATAACAATACTTGTGTACATTTCTCCCAAGGCAACTGCTGATGGCAAAGGTGGAATACAAAAAGAAAATTGAAAGAAATTTACAACACAGCAACATCTGGGAGTTGTGGATAGGAATCAACACCATCTCTGGCTACAACAAAAAGAAAAGACAGCCAATAGTGGGTGATGTGGACAGAGCCAATGACCTTAACCAGTTCTTCAACAGATTTGACACTGTGGCCACAACCACTTCCCCTGCTGCTCCTTCTCCTCCACATGGATGCATCTCCACTGCGGCTCCTTCTTCTTCTCCACATGTGTGTTTCTCCACCACAGTTCCTCCTTCTCCTCCTCCTACACATGTGTCCATTTTGACTGCTGCAGCTACTAGAGATGGAGGTGAAGTTGGAGCTTGGGAGACTTACTCTGGGAAGGCAGCTGGCCCAGATGGTGTGTGTCCAAGGCTGCTTAAAGACTGTGCTGCCCAACTGTGTCAATCTCTCAAGAAGATCTTCAACCTGAGTCTACGGTTGGGGTGGGTCCCGGGTCTGTGGAAAACATCTTGTATTGTACTGGTACCAAAAATAAAATGTTGCACATCATGAAGACCCTGGAGCGTCTGCTTCTACGCCTACTGAGGCTTGAGGTCAAAGACAAACCCGATCCTCTGGAGTTTGCATACAAAGAACACATTGGAGTGGATGATGCTGTCCTTTACATGCTCCACCGTGCTCCCTCTCATCTGGAGGAATCAGGCACTTATGTAAGAATCATGTTCTTTGATTTTTCAAGTGCATTCAACTCCATCCAACCCATCATACTCAAAGACAAGCTCAGAGAGATGGGAGTGAATCCCTCCTTTGTTTCCTGGATCACTGATTACCTGACAGAAAGGCCACAGTTTGTCAGGTTGGGGAACTGTGTTTCTGGGACAGTAATGAGCAGCACGGGGGCTCCACAGGGGACTGTACTGGCTCCATTCCTGTTCACATTATATACCTCGGACTTCAAATACAATTCTCAGTCCTGCCACATCCAGAAATACTCGGATGACACTGCTATTGTGGCGTGTATCAGGAATGGACAGGAATCCGAATACAGGGATCTAATAACAGCCTTCAGTGACTGGAGTCGAAAAAAAACACCTTCAACTGAACACCTCAAAAACAAAGGAAATGATTATGGATTTCCGCAGGTCTAAGCCCCCTCTAGAGCCAGTGAAAATCTGTGGGGTGGACATTGAAGTGGTGCACACCTACAAATATCTAGGGGTCCTTGTGGATGACAAGCTGGACTGGTCCCCTAACACCGACGCCCTCTACAGGAAGGGGCAGAGCCGCTTGTTCTTCCTGCGGACACTGAGGTCCTTTGATGTGTGTGGAAATGATGACCATGTTCTACCACACGGTGGTGGCTAGTGCACTCTTTTTTGCTGCAGTGTGCTGGGGAGGCAGCCTTACAGACAAAAACACCAAGCGATAAGGCAAGCTGGTCAAAAAAGCGGGCTCAGTGCTGGGCAGGAGATTGGACCCGCTAAGATCTGTGGTGGAGAGAGGCACACTGAACAAACTGAAAGCTATAATGGACAATAGCAGACACCCTCTCCATAGCCTCCTGGAGCGACAGAGGAGTAGCTGCAGCAGTCGGCTCCTCTTATTGTGCTGCAGAATGGAGCGATTCAGGAGATCCTTCGTCCCCACAGCAATAAGACTGTCCAATTCTTCCTGAATTGACTGGATAGTTTTTTTTTTGTTTTTTTGGAGGGTTTCTTTTGTTTTTATATTTTGATGAGCTCTTGACAATTTGAATTTCCCTTTGGGGTTCAATAAAGTAATATCTATCTATGTATCTATCTATCTAACCTCTTGCCTCTCAAAGTGCCATGATGAATGATCATTTTAGTATTGATCACTCTCCACACAACATGCATCTCAACAATCACTATAATATGATCTCAATTATTTTGGTGTAATTTATATTTATTTATTTATATGTTGAATGTACAGAGAATCTGGCTGTCTGCCAGTGTTCGGGGTTACTGTTGCAGTGACGGAAAGCTGGTTTTAAAATGTTGTGTCTATTGTGTTACAACGCCTTCCATAGCAGGAGGAGCATGCGGTGTTTTGAGTGTGTGAATCTGAGATCAATTTCCTGGGGCTTTTTACAGTTTGTTTTACGTACACAGTTCAATGGATGGAAGGGGGATGCCAATCATTTTCAGCAACTTGTTGAAAGTGTGTTGAAAGTTTCTTGTGGGTTGGACTATCTGAGCTGTGCCAGACTGCTATGGACGATGTGAGAGTACAGTTTATCACTGCAGTGAAGACATGGAGCAGGAGGTTGTTGTCTCGCTAACATAGACACTATGGTAAGCATAATTTCAGAGCAGACACTTTCCATTTGTCTTGCAGCTATTCAAAGTTTACTCTCATGTATAACATATACTAGCACTTTAAATGCAGTAGGATAGTGTAAATAGTGTCAGGTCAGTAGTCTTACCTCTGTTCATAGGCTCTGGGTGACCCCTCTGTGACCTCAGCCGTCAGCTCTGCTTCATTCTCCGTCAGGTCACAGATGATAACATCATCTGATATGTCGGAACCCTTCACACCATTCAGACTGTTGACAGACGACTTAACAGGACACACACACAGACAAGAGTATAGGTTGCAGAGAAGTCCATTCTCACTATTTCTCCTATATAACACACCATACAGTATATTCAATGATATTTACTTTAACACATAAAATAAGGAAGTACCTGATGTAGGGGTGTAACGGCACACAAAAGTCACGGTTTGGTATGTATCTCGGTTTTGGGGTCATGGTTCGGTACAATTTCGGTACAGCAAAAAAAAAAGAAAGATAGAAAATAATATTTTGGTCCTTCATTTTGAAAAATGTAAACATCCAACAATGGCTCATTGGCCATAACTATTACTGAAAAAGTGTAGTTGTGCTGCAGTGGAGAGGAAAACAACCTCTCTTTTTCTGCACCTGCTGACAGCTATTTTATGCCGATTTATGGTCTAACTCTATCTGTATATAAAGTGGTTCAAACTAGCTCCAAATCCAGCAGGGTTGGAGCATATTTTAATAAGAGCTACCTTGGCTAAGCCAGCTAACATACATTCATGAGCCTGCTACATCTAAGTGGTGCACTGCCAAAACGTTCCAGGTAGAATTTGTGCTCTAGAAATATTGTTCCGCACATTGGACTAAGTGGATTATTAAACTATTTTGAAAGCAATTGATGGTTTGGGATGGATATGCGTGCCGTTACACCCCTAACCTGATGACAACAAGAATACAGTAATTCACTGGTGTACACTATATGTAATACTTCCCATGTTTATGTTACTAGGTAGTGCTTGTTACTGACCTGTTCCACGCACACTTTGTCATCATAGATCTGATGAATGTATTTGGGCTTCTTTCCATTGCTGTTCATAAGAATTGGCCTGCTGATCATAGTTTACAGTACATTAGTGCAAATACACTACACAATATTTACAGATTTAAAAATGAAGATGTGCTTGATCCCTTTCATATTACTGTCAATTCAAATTAGTAGTGGTCAAACAAAAATAAGTACTTTTCAGGCATCCCTTTAAGCTCTGATAAGGTGATGGGAATTTGTCATTCATTTTGGTAGTTATAATGACTACATGTTTAATCAAGTAATCAAAAGCATACAAATGACTAATTGATATAGAAAATAATCAACTGCAGCTTATTATTTACATGTGGCCTATCATGAAATAAAGATACATTCTTAAACACCTGCAGTATTTCTAGTACTAGCACTGGTTGGGAACAGGTGATAATCTCTCTAAACTTCAATATGCAGACCTGAATTAAAAACTGACTGCGTTTAATTTGACATGTGATTGGCAAAAGAAAAAAAAAGGCAGGAAAATATACAGAGCGCAGAGCACGACATGGCACAGCAGCCACACACACACGCACACAGGGGTTAGTGTTACCCTAACGCCACACACTTAGCCGTATAAATTTGTAAATATAAATTTATTAAGTATATTGGACAGTTTTCTGACATTTTACAGACCAAATGATTAAGTGTCAGATTAATCAATGATGGTAATCTTTTGTCACAGCTCTAATCAGACTAGGATTATATTCTTGATTAAATTATTAGTTGTCTTGTCTTGTTTTGTCCGACCCACAGTGCAAACAGGGCTGTTGCAATAACCACAATCCCACAGACAAGTCAACCGATCTTCTGATTAGTGGATGACCCGCTCTAGTTTTTGAGCCACAGCTGCCCAACATTTCATTTAAATTAACAACATAATTTTAATGAAACAACCAGGAGAGTTAGCTTGTTTGTCATTGTTGCTAATAATCAGACTGGTTAACCAGCAGCAACAAAGTTCTGTCAACTAACAAACAAGATGACAAACAGCCACAAGTGGACGTTATGAAATGGATACTTCATTGTTCGCCACACAGTAAGAAGCTGTTTTTAAGGGGCTAGCCATGCTTGAAAACTCACAAAACTTTGCACACACATGAAAGGTCACACACTTAAAGTCACTGATATTGTAAAGGAGGCGGGCATAGGTGTGGGAGAATGGCTCGACAGCGCCCCCTAAAATATTTCAACAAAGCAGCCCCGCACCACGTTACACCTACATGTACGAAAATCAGTACACACATGTATCATGCCAGGGCGCACAAGGACGCATGGCGTAAACCCAACAGGAAGTCAGCCATTTTGAATTTAGTGCTCAAGTTTGGTGAACTCATTTATCGTAACAACTTCAAAATCAGTGTGTGTCATCTAGACTAGTTTGTGATCAAAAGTTATCAAAAGATTTAGCTATTGTCTTGTGACTCATTTAAAGTTCAAATGAAGTTTATATCTAAAACTACGTGGAAGAAGTAAATGTTCAAAGAGGTGTGGGTTTGCTCACACTGCCCATTCAAATGTATGAGTATTTTCCTGTGTCCAGCTGCAGTTACTTATTGTCTCTAAACACCTGACAGTACACATTTCAATCAACTTTGACCAGGTCATGTGGGTTAAAAGTCTTTCCTTTTCTAAAAGTAGACATAATGAAAATTAGGAATTTAATTTGTTTTACACACAAACTCATCAAGAGTTTTCAATTTACTAATTAAAATTCAAGTGAATGGGCCCGAAACTTGCATAATTTTGATGACACAGGTGTGAGAAAGACAGACATGTCTCACCCTGCAGAAAATTCTCATCCTCACACCGTTGAGATTTGATGCTTTGCCATGACAGAGGAAGTTGCTCTAACTTTCTTGCAAATGTTCCCGTCTGCACCAAACTTTTGTTTGGCCTCCACCATAATGTCACACAGAGAAAAGCCTACATGCAAACTCCGAGGCCTGGCCACGAGGCCGCCTCTGTGCCTTTGTTCCCTGGAAACAAAGGAATCCGCTCACAGACTCCATTTCCACTGATGCCTTGCAATTTCGCACCTAGGTGCGACCCAGCAGGAAGTGCCAGGCTCTCGTCTCTGATTGGCAGAGACGTATCAACAACACAGGGAGTCATGGCAACGGAGCCGTGACATCACTCCCTTTTTAAACACGGTTTGGCAACAAATCTCGTTCTCTGTTAGTGTATCTGTGCACAGGGAAGGTTCGTTTTTTTCGATCAAGCCAGATTACCGTTGAAGAGGAACTGTACACGTGTGCTTATTCCCGTTTTTCTTTGGAGCTTTTCCCCCTCGCTGGACGAGACGAGACTTTGACCCGCGTTCGCCTGAACACTTTTACCGGATCCACAAGAGACTGTTGTTGCAACACAACACTGTCACGGTTACCTGCAGAAGGAGGAAAAGAGTTTCTTCACGGAGAAACGTATAACTTCTACACCTTGCTGACTACCGACTGAGTGGACCATCCTGCGTTTCTTCGCTGCTCCACCGAGAAGAGACAACATGCGTACAGACCACCGTCCGTATGTGGGTTCTCGGTAGATAAAATAACCACCGCTCTCCTCTCACGGTCGCGGGATGGAGAGTCGGTCTTTCCCCTTCTCTTTCCCTCTCTCTTTTACTAACATACTAACACACGTCTTCCGTGACTTCCCCCAGAAGCCGCGCCATCTTGAATCACGTGCATATCTCTCTCTCTCTCTCTCACTCCCCCCCTACTGGCCACGCCCAAGCCCAATCACCACAGAACTCGCCAATTCTGACGTGTACTGATTTTCATGAGCTTGCGAGCGTCCAAAACCCCTCAAAAATACAATGTCATAATTCCATTTTGTCACTTAATTTCAAGAGAAAGATACAGTGCAGTTTAGTAAGTCACTCACTGTAAACTTTCTTTATATTCACAATTAAAGAGTGGTATTTAAATTCTGTCAGCAGAGGGCTTTCTATGACTTCTGGATTTCTGTTGTCTTACAGTTGTTGAAAATTATGTCAAGTTTCTATATTAAAACTATGCAGTTGCACCCATATAAATGACAGTACCTCATATTTTGTACATGCTGGCCTTTGACTATGTTAATCCAGCTGATTGACTTTGACAAAAGTGGACATGTCCAAATTATTAATTATCATCACTCATATGATTATCCTATGATTTTTTGCAATCTTGTCAATTTGTAAAGCGTTGTGGTGAGTTCACTGTTGTAGCCACTGAACCCTTGTATTAATTGTGTTATTTAATTAGCCCATTAACATTTTCAAACTTTTTTTTAAAATCAAATGTCAGCAACTGCCCACTAAGAAATATGTCACAGACTTCTACCCTCTGGCAGACGATATAGAGTACCCAAGTGTAAACTCATTTGTTTTAAAAACTTAATGGTGCCTACATCCATCAACATTCTTAACAGTAAAGTCAAAGCAAAAGCACAGGACGTGTAGTATTCTGGGGTGAGGGGCATATATGTAGGTATGTGCTCTTCTATTTGTTTATGATCAGGATGCATTTTTTGTTGATGTTGATTATATTTTTTGTGATACTATGAGTCAAAGGCCAATTTCCCCAAAGGGACAATAAAGTATATCTTATCACAGAGCCTAATCGAGGAGAGGAAATGTATATTACGACACACATAAACCTTGGCAGTCTTGTTTTTATTAATGATTATTAGCCTTCTTCTTCTTCTTCTTCTTATTATTATTATTAGTAGTAGTAGTAGTAGTGGTGGTAGTAGTAGTAAGATAACTATAATATAACAAAAATAATATATTTATATTTATAGCAGTTATATAATGTATAAAGATAATAATTGTAATAATAACAATAATAGAAATAACAACAACAACAATAATTAATTATTACTGTATAAGAAAAACTTCTTTCATCTTATTATTGTATATGTTTAGGGATTCCTTGCATAAGAGGAGTACTACTTTTATTTAACACAGTAAATTAATGAAATGATATTTTGCAATTACATATGTGGGGAACTTCTTGTTCTTCTTTTTTGTGTTTTATTATCCCTATATGCCACCTCGCTTAGATGTCTCATCTTGAGTTACAGCAGCCTGCCTAAAACAATTTCACTCTGACAATAATAAAATAGTGGATTTGTTTTTCATTGTTGTAACCAGGATATTTGGCCAAGGCCTCGATGACAGCAAGTCACAGGCTGCCACTAAGGTGCCACTACCTGCCAGTGAGGTGCCACAGGCTGCCATTCAGGTGCCAGTGCCTGCCAGTGAGATACCACAGGCTGCCACTCAGGTGCCACTACCTGCCAGTGCCACTAGGAGGATCCTGGCCTTTCTCGATTATGATGGGTGACCACTGTGAGTTTGGAGGGTCATTCATTTAATGGACTTGTACTCTCACACTAATCCCAGCTGAAGGATGTAACAGTGTCAACTCACCTTTTGCGTTTTAAATTCAGGATGCGATTGTTCTGTACCAATGTGACGATGAAATGTATCAACTGAAAAGAAACAAAAGTGTCAAAGATTTAACAGAAAATGCAACTGGATTTAAGATCTGAAGAAAACTGGCTGTGGTTTTTCCATCCAAAAGTCATCGGTTTAATGGAAGAATCCCACAAAAATGTTCACATGGGCACTAATTAAGATGAATTGTCCTGGTTATATTTCTAATATGCACACACCCCAACCACACTTTTGATGAAGCTGGAGTTGCGTTGAGTACTAGTTACTGCTATTGGTTTACTGCTGCTTACACTCAAATACTGGTTTTATCAGAACAAACTGATGTGTTGGAGTTACTTTTAATCCCCTTACAAATAATACCACCATACATAATGGCAGTAGGTAGAAAGAGCTTGTAAATGATGAAAGTGGGAAAGCATGCACAAGAAGAGTGCAGATTCTCTGAAAATGTAAAGATTCCATCAGCTAAATGGATAGTGAAGGTTTTAACTACAATATAATTTTATTCCAGATGAGCCAGCCTTTCTGATTAATGTATTTTACTCATTCTGATTATTAGTGGTATAGTCTAAATGGATCCAACATGGTCTCAACCTTACCTTCTTGATGAGTTGCTGTTGGTGGGCATGTTTCTGTCTCAGATCAGAGATCTCCCTCCACAGTGCTTCATTCTCCCTAAACATAATGAGTTAAGTTAATTTACATTTGAAGGAATGCAGTACTGGGGACTGATTTATCAAGCTTCCCAGAGCAGGAAATCACTCCTAACTGGCTAAAAATTCAAAGTGATGCTACTTTTAGGACTAAGAGTAAAAGCATTTTATCAGTTGTCTTAATTTAGGAAATTGCTCCTATATCTGTCAATATTTAGGAGAGGTCCAGAGGTGTCCTAACCTGTTAGGAGCTTCCAGGAGATGGCATTCAGGCAGAAATAAAAGGAGAGATGTTTTGGGAACACTTGATGACAATGAACTTATTGAAAGATCGGTCAGTATCTCATTATTTTTTATTTGAGCTATTTCACATAGTGGAGCAGTAGGGCTTGGGAATATTTTTTGACCTGTCCAGTGCATGGGCACTGACCAGGCACAGTAGACGGTGCTGTTGTCTGCCCTTCCAGTGACTCACAAGTCCAAGAAAGTGACCCAAAGGTGTCTTTAGTAGTATTTGGGCAATCTGGCATTCATGGGGTGGATTCATGGCTGGAGTTGATCAAGAAGGAAGAACGAATAATCACTCTTAAACACACAATATGTAAATTCTGCCACAAAGGGGTCTCTCAAAACAGTAACAAAAGACAGAGTTTGATGATGTGGTGAAGTAGCGTGGCATCATGGGAGTTGTTGTGTTCATTGTTAAACAACCACCATTGCCATCATAGCAGTCAGCTTCTCCTGGTTTACTTCAGTGTTCATCGTTCATGAGGTTTTTACCAGGAGCTGAATTATCCACAGGTCTCCTCCTCTCCAAAACAAACAGACCTAATATTTAGGACCCGAGCCCAAAGGGCGAAGGCCCTATTATATTTTGTGTGTTTTGTTTCTTTCTTCTTCTTTCTTTATTAGGGCCTGAGTCCCAATAGGGCGAAGACCCTCTTGTATTTTGTGTGTTTGTTTCTTTCTTCTTTCTTTCTTATTATGCCCATTAAACCCTAAATTTGACCCCTAAACATGCTCAAAAACTCACCAAATTTGGCACGCACATCAGGTCTTGTAAAAATTATCCCCCAATGTGCCAAAATGTGCTCTCTAGCACCACCTGTGTCACTAATATGGCCCCCACAGCCCATAGGAATGTCGTAGAAAGATCGAACCAAAACTGGGTTATTCGTCTCATCAAGACCTACAAATCATACACTCACACCCCTGACCTAAATCCAACAGGAAGTCCGCAATCTCAATTTCAAAGTATGGCTTTGTCCCAATTTTGGACCCTGAACAAACGCTATCTCCTCCGAGGGCGTTAATGGTATCTGCTTCAAACTTTTGTACATGACTTATGACACTGTGCTGAACAAAAGTTGTTAAAAACTTTGTAATAACTCGAATGGTTTAGATTTTATAAGCCCTGAAAGCAGCAGTGCCACATCACACCTTACAGTGTAAACCAATGAGGAGGCAATCTATGGGCATGGACTTTGTGTCAAACTGAGGCTTCTAGCATCTGAACTATAAGTCTGACCACTTTCAAACCTCTATCAATGGATTTGCGACGAAATGTCCTACAAAAAAGTATGATTTTTTCGGAAGATTTGGCCAAAGTCATGGGATTTATGAGGAGATTTCACAAGAAGAGTGACATTCTCCTCTCCAACTGAGAGGGAGAGAGAGAGAATGGGGGGGGGGGGGGGGGGGGGGGGGTTGTATGGAGCTCATTTTTGTAGGACACAGCAGAAAGGTCTATATACACACAGTACATTATAAACAAACTTTGTATGAAGTTTGCTGTTATTATCATTTATTTTACAATAATTATAGGTCTTATATGTATAATTCAGTAGTGGGGATGACCTATGAAGGGAAGGGAAAAAATGGAGTGAGAGTGACAGTGATAAAGTGCTGCAGAAAAATAAAATCAAAACTAAAATTTGTAGCTCTGTACTGCAGTTTTTCCCTTATTAGGGCTTGAGCACCTAGCGGTTCGCTTACACTCTCTGTTCAAATGTATGAATATTTTTCTGTGTCCAGCTGCAGTTACTTATTGTCTCTACACACCTGACAGTACAAATTTCAATCAAACTTTGACCAGGTCATGTGGGTTAAAAGTAGGGATGCACGATATTATCGGCAAGTCATTGGTATCGGCCGATAAAAGCTCTAAAATGAAATATTGGCATTGGCAAATGCTGCCGATTATGAGAGGCCAATATGTCACCTTCCCCTCCACCGCCTGAGTGTGCTCCCCTCAATGGACTGTGTCACCCTGACAGTCCTGGTACTTCCTCCGCAGGCCAGCTGGCTGTGCTTCCCTCTGGTCATGCTGCAGCTAACGCTCCGCTAGCCTCCCAGCTTAAGTTAGCCTCGGCTCTCGAGGTGGATCCAACCAGAGCACTGAGCCCCGGTTAGTTATTCAGGTTAAAGTGGGAAGAAGCAGCGGGTCTGTCGGGCAGCTGAGTGAAGTGGAGCCTGCGGAGGAAACACCAGGACCGTCGGCGTGAAATAGTCCGTGGAGGAGCTGCTGTGTTCAGCTGCACAGATAGGAAACACTTCGGCTGCCAGGATGTACCACTCTGTTTGGGGAAAAAAACTTCTTTTTGGTTTATGCCGGCTGATGGCAACCAGCGTATTAGGTGCATTACCGCCACCTTCTGCTCCGGAGTGTGGACCAGAGATTAAATCCTAACTCAAAGAAAACTCTACTGCTCCACCAACTTCGCAGGTTCATTAAAGTTTTAATGCTGAGCTACTGAACTCCAGTCTTCCTAAGTTCTTCCTTCATATATTGCCTTTCTTGATCATAGCATAATCTATGCTTGCACGCATAATAGTCTCCTCAGCCAGCTGGAAAAAAATATGTGCATATATCGGTATTGGCATCGGCAACCAGCCACAATGAGTTGGAAATGTCGGCATACAGGATGTCGGCAAAAAATCCAATATCGTGCATCCCTAGTTAAAAGTCTTTCCTTTTCTAAAAATAGACTTGATGAAAATTAGGAAATTCATTTGTTTCACACACAAACTCATCAAGAGTTTTCAGTTTACTAATTGAAATTCAAGTGAATGGGTGCAAAACTTGTATGATTTTGATGACACAGGTGTGAGTAAGGCAGACATGTCTCACCCTGCAGAAAATTCTCATACTCACACTGTTGAGATTTGATGCTTCGCCATGACAGAGGAAGTTGCTATAACTTTATTTGGGCCTGAGACCCAAAGGGGCAAAGACTCTATTGTATTTCGTGTGTTTGTTTCTTTTTTCTTCTTTCTTTATTATTACACCACTTCAACCCTTAATTTGACTCCCTAAACATGCTCAAAAACTCACAAAATTTGGCACGCACACCAGGTCTGGTGAAAATTTGATAAAATGTAAAAATTAACCCCCAAAGTGCCAAAATGTGCTCTATAGCGCCACCTATGTATCTTATATGGCTGCCACGGCCCGTAGGAAAGTCGTAGAGAGATGGAACCAAAACTGGGTTATTCGTCTCATCAAGACCTACAAATCATATGCTGACACCCCTGACCTAAGTCCAACAGGAAGTCCGCAATATGCCCATGAAAGTATGACTTTGTGGCAATTTTGGACCCCGATCAAACGCTATCTCCTCCTAGGGCATTAATGGCATCAACTTCAAACTTTAGTACATGTCTTATTACACTGTGCTGAACAAAAGTTATTAAAAACTTTGTAATAACTCAAACGGTTT